>NC_092290.1:21701741-21859241 GCF_036320965.1 Panulirus ornatus | reverse complement strand
TTATATCTTTCTTGGAAATTGGAGTTAAGTGAAGGTGGTATGTTCATGTGGTTAGCAGTGGTACTACCACCACCTTGGAACATATACAAGGCCTTACGGAGAGGGCCAAGGTCCCAGACCTTGATCTCCTGTGGGAGTTGTTGGGAGGCGAGGACTACTACACTAGTCTAGTAATTACAAACTAACCGAAGTCTGTGCCATTTTCTCTTCACAGGCTGAGGACTGATCCTGGGCAGACAAATATAGGGTCAGCAGCGCCATCCACGTCACATAGTGGAACTATTTACGTAGCGTGTGATTGTTTATATAAGTATCAGTACGAGCAGAAAGAAGTACGTATTACAACTTGACCCAATAGTTATACAGTTGTTATGTTGATATTTATCAATAATACTGAGAAGTTCTCTACCCAGAGTGTGCTCATGATGATTCAGGGAGTTGCTGAACTGGTTTAAATGAATAATTAGTACATATGGCCAGAACAGTTCCCTATAGAAATTCCTCCCCTCAGAAGAAAAATGTGCGTGTTCCCAAGTCAGTTTGTTTCACTTTTTTCTCGAAGTTGTTTTAGGTATATAAAGACACCTGGTCATGCAGGCACAGGCTGGCTCCCACTTCTCTCATTTCACAGTCGTGCCATGATCATTATATCCCTTCGCCTGTTGCTTCTAGACTGCTACATCCCCTCTGTAATATTTCAGTACAAGTCGTTTCACTTCACTGGTGTGAAGAATCGTACTAAGTAGACTATTGCCAAATTATGACCAATGATTATAATTTATAGATTAAAGTCATAAAGTAAGAGAAAATGATTCAAGTAAAAGATCATCAATGTGATTCGTGACAGATTGAGTCTGATTATATTGTATGAAATATATATATATATAAAAAGCGAGATATACATAAGTATACGTATGTAAGTAGGAGAGATTGCCAGAGAGCGTTATTGGATTACGTGTTAATTGACAGGCGTGCGAAAGAGAGACTTTTGGATGCAAATGTGCTGAGAGGCGCAACTGGAGGGATGTCTGATCATTATCTTGTGGAGGCTAAGGTTAAGATTTGTATGGGTTTTCACAAAAGAAGAGTGAATGTTGGGGTGAAGAGGGTGGTGAGAGTAAGTGAGCTTGGGAAGGAGACTTGTGTGAGGAAGTACCAGGAGAGACTGAGTACAGAATGGAAAAAGGTGAGAACAATGGAAGTAAGGGGTGTGGGGGAGGAATGGGATGTATTTAGGGAATCAGTGATGGATTGCGCAAAAGATGCTTGTGGCATGAGAAGCGTGGGAGATGGGTTGATTAGAAAGGGTAGTGAGTGGTGGGATGAAGAAGTAAGATTATTAGTGAAAGAGAAGAGAGAGGCATTTGGACGATTTTTGCAAGGAAAAAATGCAATTGAGTGGGAGATGTATAAAAGAAAGAGACAGGAGGTCAAGAGAAAGGTACAAGAGGTGAAAAAGAGGGCAAATGAGAGTTGGGGTGAGAGAGTATCATTAAATTTTAGGGAGAATAAAAAGATGATCTGGAAGGAGGTAAATAAAGTGCGTAAGACAAGGGAGCAAATGGGAACTTCAGTGAAGGGCGCTAATGGGGAGGTGATAACAAGTAGTGGTGATGTGAGAAGGAGATGGAGTGAGTATTTTGAAGGTTTGTTGAATGTGTTTGATGATACAGTGGCAGATATAGTGTGTCTTGGTCGAGGTGGTGTGCAAAGTGAGAGGGTTGGGGAAAATGATTTGGTAAACAGAGAAGAGGTAGTAAAAGCTTTGCGGAAGATGAAAGCCGGCAAGGCAGCAGGTTTGGATGGTATTGCAGTGGAATTTATTAAAAAAGGGGGTGACTGTATTGTTAACTGGTTGGTAAGGTTATTTAATGTATGTATGACTCATGGTGAGGTGCCTGATGATTGGCGGAATGCGTGCATAGTGCCATTGTACAAAGGCAAAGGGGATAAGAGTGAGTGCTCAAATTACAGAGGTATAAGTTTGTTGAGTATTCCTGGTGAATTATATGGGAGGGTATTGATTGAGAGGGTGAAGGCATGTACAGAGCATCAGATTGGGGAAGAGCAGTGTGGTTTCAGAAGTGGTAGAGGATGTGTGGATCAGGTGTTTGCTTTGAAGAATGTATGTGAGAAATACTTAGAAAAGCAAATGGATTTGTATGTAGCATTTATGGATCTGGAGAAGGCATATGATAGAGTTGATAGAGATGCTCTGTGGAAGGTATTAAGAATATATGGTGTGAGTGGCAAGTTGTTAGAAGCAGTGAAAAGTTTTTATCGAGGATGTAAGGCATGTGTACGTGTAGGAAGAGAGGAAAGAGATTGGTTCTCAGTGAATGTAGGTTTGCGGCAGGGGTGTGTGATGTCTCCATGGTTCTTTAATTTGTTTATGGATGGGGTTGTTAGGGAGGTAAATGCAAGAGCTTTGGAAAGAGGGGCAAGAATGAAGTCTGTTGTGGATGAGAGAGCTCGGGAAGTGAGTCAGTTGTTGTTCGCTGATGATACAGCGCTGGTGGCTGATTCATGTGAGAAACTGCAGAAGATGGTGACTGAGTTTGGTAAAGTGTGTGAAAGAAGAAAGTTAAGAGTAAATGTGAATAAGAGCAAGGTTATTAGGTACAGTAGGGTTGAGGGTCAAGTCAATTGGGAGGTAAGTTTGAATGGAGAAAAACTGGAGGAAGTGAAGTGTTTTAGATATCTGGGAGTGGATCTGGCAGCGGATGGAACCATGGAAGCGGAAGTGAATCATAGGGTGGGGGAAGGGGCGAAAATCCTGGGAGCCTTGAAGAATGTGTGGAAGTCGAGAACATTATCTCGGAAAGCAAAAATGGGTATGTTTGAAGGAATAGTGGTTCCAACAATGTTGTATGGTTGCGAGGCGTGGGCTATGGATAGAGTTGTGCGCAGGAGGGTGGATGTGCTGGAAATGAGATGTTTGAGGACAATGTGTGGTGTGCGGTGGTTTGATCGAGTAAGTAATGTAAGGGTAAGAGAGATGTGTGGAAATAAAAAGAGCGTGGTTGAGAGAGCAGAAGAGGGTGTTTTGAAATGGTTTGGGCACATGGAGAGAATGAGTGAGGAAAGATTGACCAAGAGGATATATGTGTCGGAGGTGGAGGGAACGAGGAGAAGTGGGAGACCAAATTGGAGGTGGAAAGATGGAGTGAAAAAGATTTTGAGTGATCGGGGCCTGAACATGCAGGAGGGTGAAAGGAGGGCAAGAAATAGAGTGAATTGGATCGATGTGGTATACCGGGGTTGACGTGCTGTCAGTGGATTGAATCAGGGCATGTGAAGCGTCTGGGGTAAACCATGGAAAGCTGTGTGGGGCCTGGATGTGGAAAGGGAGCTGTGGTTTCGGGCATTATTGCATGACAGCTAGAGACTGAGTGTGAACGAATGAGGCCTTTGTTGTCTTTTCCTAGCGCTACCCCGCTCACATGAGGGGTATGGTATTCCATGTGTGGCGAGGTGGCGATGGGAATGAATAAAGGCAGACAGTGTGAATTGTGTGCATGGGTATATGTGTATGTGTCTGTGTGTGTATATATATGTGTTCATTGAGATGTATAGGTATGTATATTTGCGTGTGTGCACGTGTGTATATATACATGTGTATGGGGGTGGGTTGGGCCATTTCTTTCGTCTGTTTCCTTGCGCTACCTCGCAAACGCGGGAGACAGCGACAAAGGAAAATAAAAAAAAAATAAGAATATATATATATATATATATATATATATATATATATATATATATATATATATATATATATATATATATATATATATATATATATATATATATACAGGAGTGTGTGTGTGTGTGTGTGTGTGTGTGTGTGTGTGTGTGTGTGTGTGTGTGTGTGTGTGTTCCATTTATACTCTCTTCGTCAAGACTTTTGTCCCTCTTTTTGTTCCTCGTTCTTTCATCTCTTTATATTTTCCTTCTCTTTTTGTATCACATTTTCGCTTTCTCTCTGTTTTCAACGTTTCTCTGATTCTTTTCTTTCTTCCCACTTCTCTTCATCACCATATCTCCTTCTCACCCGTCATATCTCTTGTTTCTTTCCTCCCTACATCTTCTCCATCACCCAAACCGACATCTTTTTCCCATTTTTCGACAGCTATGTGCCACATTCCGGCTCCTCCACTCAAGCTATATTTCTTTGTACGATTTTTACCAATACTTTACAGATCCCTCTCATACCCATGGTCGCCAGAAGCCTCCGACATATCCTTCTCTTTGACATTTATTCTGACTTTTTCTTCTCACTCCGCTCTCCCCTGCTCACCAAGTTATCATCTGTGCACCCACTCCTGCCCTCCTTCCTTCATCATCAAGTCTGCCAACATTTCTCGTTCTTTCTTTATTCTCTTCATTCCATCTCTATGAACTTCTATTCCATCATCTTTTCTTCACCCGTCCCTCCTCCTTTGCCCTTTATATCAGCACCGTAACAGGCCTCCCTTCCTTTCATGTCCCTCCTTAACCTCCATCACCCTGTTCTCCTCGTGCCTACTTCCCTTCTCTTCATCTACCTGCCAGTTTTTCCCTTCTTCCCCTTCATATTTTCTCCCTTTCTCTATGGTCCATTTTCTTTCTACTCTCCTTCATTTCCATCCTCCATCCCTCCATCTTCCCATCATCCTTCCCTCCGTCTCGTCCACTTCTCTTCCCTCTATCACCTCCATCATCATTTCCTCCATCTCCTCCATCACCCTTCTTCCTCTCATCTCTGTGGTCCTGCCATCTCCCAGTCCTTGTTCTCTGGCGTCCGTCCTCGCTCCTTCCATTTTCCTTCCCTCTCTTCTTCTTTGTGCATTGTTTTCTCTCCAATACTTGTTCCTCTAGCCTCTCCTTCTCCTGTTGTCCATCCCCTCCATCACTCAACCATTATTCATTCATGACTCTTCCACTTTCGTGCTCTCTGTCTACTCCATCTTCGTACCTTTCGTTCATTCCATGTTCCTTCCTTTCTTTCCTGGTGTCTGCTATCCATATCCTCATCACCTTCATCCTCCTGATGCCTGTCGCTGCCCTCTTGCTGTATAGCTCCCAGTCTCTTTACTCTTCTCCATATTCCTTCCATCCATCACTTCCATCTTTCTTCATCTTCCTGCCTTCTTTTTACTTTTATGTCCTCTCTCTGTCCCCTGTCCCCTCCATCTACCTATCCTCCATCCTCACATATTTTCGGCCTCTTTTTTTCTCAATTCCCGTACACAATATCCCTCAGTCTCCCCGTCCACTCTCTTCGTCTTCGTACACTTCTTCCATTTTTCCTTCCCTATTGTTTTTTGTCATCCAGTCTTCCATTGACTTTTTCCTTCCCCCCTTCTCCTACTCTCTCTTTCACCCCGTCCTCCATTTTTACTGCTTTCTCCATCCTTATTCTTTCTCCTTTACCTCCTTTTCCTTCATTTCTCTCCTCTCCGTCACTTCCATCACCCTGTCCTCTATATTCCTGCCCTCCGTTCCCTCCATCTTCGTGCCCTGTCCCCTCCATCTCCCTGGTGTGTCTCCCCCTCCATCTCCTTACCCTGCGTCCCCTCCATCTCCCTGCCCTCCATCTCCCTCCCCTCACCAACAGTTTCTGGCTGGGCCGGCTCGCGTGGGGTCGATTAGTCACCGCGCTGCTCATATGTTTTCTGATTCCCCCCGCAACTCTGATGCTCATTTGTCTTTTCCCGCCATAATGGCTATTCTAAAGGCCACAAAAGCGCAACAGCGACCCAGGCGGTTTAATAACCACCTTTGTGAGCTAGAGATACAAGGGTGAGTCTCCCTACAATCTGGAGGGTTGGATGGAGCATTCTGGCGCCTGCACATCGCAATTGATGACCAGCTTTATTGAATTTGAAATGACTGGAGTGAATGAAGAAGAACGTAGCAATATGTTCCACTTGATATTTCCTCTCTTTATGACGGCGGTATTTCCATATCTATGTGAATCTATTTGTTATGTGATGACCACCACACAAAAGTTGGCTGGCCCAGATGATCCTGTTCCCCGCTTTTCATTCCGGCTGCTCAACATCTGGCCAGGTTATACTCGGCTCTTTAACCCTGAATACGGTACATGGAAGGGGGAACCGCCGCCCTCCGTCATACGCGTATTAAGGCGCCGTCAACAAGGCTCCATCTAGGACTCAGGCTTCTTGTCAAGCAACATGTATGTACAGACTGCCTCGTCCTGTGTTGACCCGCAGAATTTAGTTAAAGATTTGTTCTTACGTCTATACCCTGGGTAGTAGTGTCCAGCACTAACCTCCCTCTCACAGGTTACAAGTGTCTGAACTAAATCCAGGACCAAAAGATGAATCTTTTAGAGATTATTAAACGTATTAGATTTAAAATTAAGTTATTGGAAGAATTTCTGCTTCACAACTTATCTGTTCTATCTTTTTTCTTAACACCTTTTCGCGAAAATGAAATAATACATTGAGGAAGATAAGACCCACACTGGAGAATTACAAGATTCTGAGAGATTCTGTAATTTAGTTCCTACTCTTGGCCCCTTCCCAGGAAATGTAAGTAGAGTATGGACGGATAAATTGAGCTGCCAGAATTATCCTTTAACTTCTCCAGTGTGTTTGTTATCCTTATTTTGACTAATTGTTTCTTGTCGATGAGGATCATCATATTTCCTGGAGGTGAGGAATATATACGTGGCTTCCTGAAGCAGCCAGACCAGAGCACCGATCATGTTGAAATTAAATATATTTTCTCGGTCATGAATTAAATACCAGACTCGTTTAATGTGCAATCCTCATCAGCCAACTAATTTATTCAGCTGTTATCTTATTCACTTACCAACTCTTTAATTCATCTTTTCACTAAATCATTCCGAAATCAGTAATTGTTTAATTAATATTTTCTAGCACTAATTACATTCAAGACATTTGTTTTTTCATACACTTATATTATGCAATCAAATCATGCATAAGTCATGGATGTTCGTTGTATATTAATTGGCTCAATATTAATTCACTATTTATATTTGCATTTGAAATTAGAGATTAATTGTCGACGTAATTACGTAAAAATAGAAGGATGTATGTGTATTAGATGTTATTAGACATCACATGTAAACTGCTTCCTGATTATGTTAACCAGTGATCAGGATTACATTATCATTAATATCTCTGTTACTGGATATGTTGTCATGTCAGGAATCAAGCAAACACATCCAGGCAACTGGCAACCGTCCACTTCCCCTTCCTCTCACCATGGCAAGGAACTGGAGGGGAGGAGGGAGCGGATTAATCCGTATGACGTCATGATTGCTCTATTAATCACCGTGGGTGACCATGATCTTCATCAGTATTGCCAAATCCATTGTCATATCGCCAGTGTTGCCACCATTGCCTTGTACAGTGTTGCCAGACCACAGTCATCCCTCCCGTCGTCTCCCCGTGCCACAGTTAATCGATTTACACTCATTGCCAACACTTCTACCAACATCATCACTATCTGTACTATAACAACCACCTCTCTCATAACTATTCACTATCACCATCGTTGCTACAACAACACACACTGCTATTACCACTGGTAACACAACTATGATGGTGTCACAAAACACCTGATAACTATCATCTACTTGACAATTTCCCTAACAACCACCATAGCCCGTCCCACCATCATCAGAACTGTTAAAACAAGACCGTCATTGCTGATAAGAATAACATCACAACTACATTCACCCATCACCATCATCAACACAATAACCAACACTGGCTTACATCGCTGTGGCACAACCACAACAATATGCCATCAACAGACCTCCAACTTGAACACTGTAACATCGTCACCAACACTGCACCAACACTGCCACAGGAGGAAGCAACAGAGATAACATTAACATCAACACTACTAACACCACCAACCTTCCATATAAACAACACCACCAACCTTCCATATAAACAACACCACCAACCTTCCATATAAACAACACCACCAACCTTCCATATAAACAACACGACCAACCTTCCATATAAACAACACGACCAACCTTCCATATAAACAACACCACCAACCTTCCATATAAACAACACGACCAACCTTCCATATAAACAACACGACCAACCTTCCATATAAACAACACGACCAACCTTCCATATAAACAACACGACCAACCTTCCATATAAACAGCACGACCAACCTTCCATATAAACAACACGACCAACCTTCCATATAAACAACACCACCAACCTTCCATATAAACAACACGACCAACCTTCCATATAAACAACACGACCAACCTTCCATATAAACAACACGACCAACCTTCCATATAAACAACACGACCAACCTTCCATATAAACACACGACCAACCTTCCATATAAACAGCACGACCAACCTTCCATATAAACAGCACGACCAACCTTCCATATAAACAACACGACCAACTTTCAATATAAACACGACCAACCTTCCATATAAACAACACGACCAACTTTCCATATAAACACGACCAACCTTCCATATAAACAACACGACCAACCTTCCATATAAACAACACGACCAACCTTCCATATAAACAGCACGACCAACCTTCCATATAAACAGCACGACCAACCTTCCATATAAACAACACGACCAACTTTCCATATAAACACGACCAACCTTCCATATAAACAACACGACCAACTTTCCATATAAACACGACCAACCTTCCATATAAACAAGACCAACATTTCACATAAACAATAGCAAAGATCAAACTAAGTCAACAGCAGCAACAATCATTACACCACCACCACCACACTACACCACCACACCACTACACCACTACACTACACCACCATACTGCACCACACTACACCACCACGCTAAACCACCACACTGCACTACCACACTACACCACCACACTACACCACCACGCTAAACCACCACGCTAAACCACCACACTGCACTACCATACTACACCACCATACTGCACCACACTACACCACCACGCTAAACCACCACACTGCACCACCACACTACACCACCACTCTACACCACCATACTACATCACCACACTGCACACCACACTACACCACCACACTGCATTACCACACTCCACCACCACACTGCATCACCACATTGTACCACCACACTGCACCACCACACTACACCACCACTCTACACCACCATACTACATCACCACACTGCACACCACACTACACCACCACACTGCATTACCACACTCCACCACCACACTGCACCACACTGCACCATCACTCTACACCACCACACTACACCACCATACTAAATCACCACACTGCACACCACACTACACCACCACACTGCATCACCACACTACACCACCACACTGCATCACCACACTGTACCACCACACTGCATCACCACACTGCATTACCACACTGCATCACCACACTGCACCACACTACACCATCACTCTACACCACCACACTACACCACCATACTACATCACCACACTGCACCACCACACTACACCACCACACTGCATCACCGAACTACACCACCACACTGTACCACCACACTGCACCACCACACTACACCACTACACCATCGCAACTACCACCACCATGACCCACAACTACCACCACCATGACCCACAACTACCACCACCATGACCCACAACTACCACCACCATGACCCACAACTACCACCACCATGACCCACAACTACCACCACCATGACTCACGACTACCACCACCATGACTCACGACTATATAAGAATGATAGAAAGCAACAGCGACGTCATCCCCAGCGCCACCACCAGAAGGAACAGTAACAGCGCCACCCACATCCCTGATACTGCACAAGAACCATCACTGTAGCCACCCACATCCCTGATACTGCACAAGAACCATCACTGTAGCCACCCACATCCCTGATACTGCACAAGAACCATCACTGTAGCCACCCACATCCCTGATACTGCACAAGAACCATCACTGTAGCCACCCACATCCCTGATACTGCACAAGAACCATCACTGTAGCCACCCACATCCCTGATACTGCACAAGAACCATCACTGTAGGTAATGTTTACGGTGGTGGTAGCACCACTACCATCACCACCCGTAGCACTACGGCAGATCCAGCAGCAGCACAGTCACCACCACCACGAGCGCCTCAACCAGTAACAATGTACCAGGTCTGCCAAAATAAACATCACTGTCAATAGCAGCAGCAACAACTACTTCCACCACAACCACCGCCACCACCACCATAGATTAGAGCCACCACACAAAGCAGCAGCAACAATATCACACGACCAGTCATCTTCACCGTCAAATCCCTCAACAAATAACACTACACAAAGACTACCACAATAGTCAGGAGTAGTACTAGTCCAACTACCAGCATGACCATCTCCGCCACATGGGCATCAAGAGAGACGGGACTATCTTCATCAGTCAACATTATCAACGGGTGTTGCCTCCAGCCGTGAGGGCTGGAGGTCGGGGAACTGGAGTTAGGAACAAGAAATTAGAAGTGGAAGAGAGAGGAGAGAAATGAGGTGAACCTGGAGGTGGGAGAATATAGTGCTGCAGAAGAAACTGTTCTTAACCGGAAACGCCAGTGTTAGCGAGAGAATGTAGTTTGTCTCCCTCCATATACATCATAAGTATCTCAGTAACAATACTCATCAGGATTAGTTATAGAAAATAACCGATACTGAGTATATGCGAAGCATGATAAGGCATCACTGTGTCAAATACCAGCAAGACCCAAGGGTGAAGCAAGACCTGACAGATAAGATCCAGGTTGAGATGCAACACACAAGAATCAGTGTCAGGCATATCACAGGATGAGACCAAAACCATAGAGGAGCAAGATATGGACGAGACAAAACTTAGAGTAAGGGAAGACATAGGGTGAAGCAAGATACCAATGTTCGGTACCTTCAAATCTTGTCCATATTCTATAGTATTTACATCCAGAACTGGGGCTTTATGGTGCTGTCTGAACTTGCAGGTGGAAACTTTGAAAGGATGTCTTTGTTGGTCTGGGTATGATACCCATAGATCTTGTCTTCATCGTAAGGTACCTAGACTATATTTGAGGCTTCTAGTTGACAATTTTGAATGAGTGAAGTAAACTGAGTTTAATCTACAAGTCTAAGATGGCATCTGGTGGCCTTTAGAGGCTCAAAACAGCCTTCATGATCAGCTGCGGGCAGCCTCCTGTCCATCACAAGTCGCTGATATTGCTTAAGTTTCCTGTATTTTTTACATCAAGAGATTCTGTTGTTAAGGCATTTTCAATATTGCAAACACTAAACAACTGTTTAGAGTTTATGGAACAAATGATGATATAGCCAATACTTTCCATACTTCATCTTGGAGTTCACACACTCATGAATGAACGATTTCTGGGCCAAGATCACAAAACCTGGGCACATCACCTACTTGAAAAATATCATCTACATAAAACCACTTATCCCTTATACACATCAAGCCTTACACCACTTAACCCAAGGATCACTTAAGATTACGCTATAGCCAAACAACCAAACGGCCACTCAACAGCTCTATGATTATCCATCCTGACTACGTAACCAAGAAAGCTGATTCACAATAGCTAATGTTGTGATTAAACCTTCACAATATAGCTAGCTACCAAACAATGCAAGCAGCCTAATAAACGACCCACCGCATGATTAAGCCAGGTATAAAACTTATCCATCAAGACCCTAAACAAACCAACTTACCTAGTGAACCATTAAAATCACGGCGCTATAAAGGAAAATAGCAACTTATATGTTATTAAGTGAATTTAAACTCCATATGGGAAAGCTTTAGATCTTCCTTAGGTCATCAGAGTGAGACAGTTCAGCACTCACTTGTGACCAGCCATGTAAACAATATGGTGCCCCACGCCTGCGCAACCTACTCCCACAACAAGCCTGGACAAATGGCCTTTGCCAGAATCAAATATTTAAAACTTGTGATGCAACTTTAATTTAGTCGCCATTTGGTCGTGGAACTCGTGCTATCTAGTCCGGTGTAATTGGCTATTCCAAACTGCAGGCAAGGAGAAGAATTACATGAGGATATTCTATTCAGATTTAAGTGTGTTGGACGCTGTTGTGTTGTGTTGCATGTTTTAGTGGTCATTCTACTTCACCTGATCTACTACTCTGCAGATCATGCACTGATGAGTATTGCAAAGAAAATAAAAACAAGGTATGGTTGAGTTTCCTTTAGTCAAATTTGTAAATTGATTTGCTTAGTAATTCTGGGGAGGTTTCGGAAGATACATCACATTTTTGTAGAGAGCTACGCAAGTCTGGTGAATATATATATATATATATATATATATATATATATATATATATATATATATATATATATATATATATATATATATGCATATATATATATATATATATATATATATATATATATATATATATATATATATATATATATATATATATATATATATATATATATTTTTTTTTTTTTTTTGCTTTATCGCTGTCTCCCGCGTTTGCGAGGTAGCGCAAGGAAACAGACGAAAGAAATGGCCCAACCCACCCCCATACACATGTATATACATACGTCCACACACGCAAATATACATACCTACACAGCTTTCCATGGTTTACCTCAGACGCTTCACATGCCTTGATTCAATCCACTGACAGCACGTCAACCCCGGTATACCACATCGCTCCAATTCACTCTATTCCTTGCCCTCCTTTCACCCTCCTGCATGTTCAGGCCCCGATCACACAAAATCTTTTTCACTCCATCTTTCCACCTCCAATTTGGTCTCCCTCTTCTCCTCGTTCCCTCCACCTCCGACACATATATCCTCTTGGTCAATCTTTCCTCACTCATTCTCTCCATGTGCCCAAACCATTTCAAAACACCCTCTTCTGCTCTCTCAACCACGCTCTTTTTATTTCCACACATCTCTCTTACCCTTACGTTACTTACTCGATCACACCACCTCACACCACACATTGTCCTCAAACATCTCATTTCCAGCACATCCATCCTCCTGCGCACAACTCTATCCATAGCCCACGCCTCGCAACCATACAACATTGTTGGAACCACTATTCCTTCAAACATACCCATACTGTTCTCGACTTCCACACATTCTTCAAGGCTCCCAGAATTTTCGCCCCCTCCCCCACCCTATGATCCACTTCCGCTTCCATGGTTCCATCCGCTGCCAGATCCACTCCCAGATATCTAAAACACTTCACTTCCTCCAGTTTTTCTCCATTCAAACTCACCTCCAAATTGACTTGACCCTCAACCCTACTGTACCTAATAACCTTGCTCTTATTCACATTAACTCTTAACTTTCTTCTTTCACACACTTTACCAAACTCAGTCACCAGCTTCTGCAGTTTCTCACATGAATCAGCCACCAGCGCTGTATCATCAGCGAACAACTACTGACTCACTTCCCAAGCTCTCTCATCCCCAACAGACTTCATACTTGCCCCTCTTTCTAAAACTCTTGCATTCACATCCCTAACAACCCCATCCATAAACAAATTAAACAACCATGGAGACATCACACACCCCTGCCGCAAACCTACATTCACTGAGAACCAATCACTTTCCTCTCTTCCTACACGTACACATGCCTTACATCCTCGATAAAAACTTTTCACTGCTTCTAACAACTTGCCTCCCACACCATATATTCTTAATACCTTCCACAGAGCATCTCTATCAACTCTATCATATGCCTTCTCCAGATCCATAAATGCTACATACAAATCCATTTGCTTTTCTAAGTATTTCTCACATACATTCTTCAAAGCAAACACCTGATCCACACATCCTCTACCACTTCTGAAACCACACTGCTCTTCCCCAATCTGATGCTCTGTACATGCCTTCACCCTCTCAATCAATACCCTCCCATATAATTTACCAGGAATACTCAACAAACTTATACCTCTGTAATTTGAGCACTCACTCTTATCCCCTTTGCCTTTGTACAATGGCACTATGCACGCATTCCGCCAATCCTCAGGCACCTCACCATGAGTCATACATACATTAAATAACCTTACCAACCAGTCAACAATACAGTCACCCCCTTTTTTAATAAATTCCACTGCAATACCATCCAAACCTGCTGCCTTGCCGGCTTTCATCTTCCGCAAAGCTTTTACTACCTCTTCTCTGTTTACCAAATCATTTTCCCTAACCCTCTCACTTTGCACACCACCTCGACCAAAACACCCTATATCTGCCACTCTATCATCAAACACATTCAACAAACCTTCAAAATACTCACTCCATCTCCTTCTCACATCACCACTACTTGTTATCACCTCCCCATTTGCGCCCTTCACTGAAGTTCCCATTTGCTCCCTTGTCTTACGCACTTTATTTACCTCCTTCCAGAACATCTTTTTATTCTCCCTAAAATTTAATGATACTCTCTCACCCCAACTCTCATTTGCCCTTTTTTTTCACCTCTTGCACCTTTCTCTTGACCTCCTGTCTCTTTCTTTTATACATCTCCCACTCAATTGCATTTTTTCCCTGCAAAAATCGTCCAAATGCCTCTCTCTTCTCTTTCACTAATACTCTTACTTCTTCATCCCACCACTCACTACCCTTTCTAATCAACCCACCTCCCACTCTTCTCATGCCACAAGCATCTTTTGCGCAATCCATCACTGATTCCCTAAATACATCCCATTCCTCCACCACTCCCCTTACTTCCATTGTTCCCACCTTTTTCCATTCTGTACTCAGTCTCTCCTGGTACTTCCTCACACAAGTCTCCTTCTCAAGCTCACTTACTCTCACCACCCTCTTCACCCCAACATTCACTCTTCTTTTCTGAAAACCCATACAAATCTTCACCTCAGCCTCCACAAGTTAATGATCAGACATCCCTCCAGTTGCACCTCTCAGCACATTAACATCCAAAAGTCTCTCTTTATATATATATATATATATATATATATATATATATATATATATATATATATATATATATATATATATATATATATATATATATATGTATATATATATATATATATATATATATATATATATATATATATATATATATATATATATATATATATATATATATATATATATATATATATATATATATATATATATATATATATATATATGTCTGTGTGTGTGTGTGTGTGTGTTTGAACACTTTTCCTACTTTAACGAGGATACGCCAAAAACAGGCGAAGAAAGGCCATATCCGCTCACATCCATTCTCTAGCTGCCATGTATAATGCATCAAAACCACAGCTCCCAATCTACTGCAAGGCCCCAAGACTTTCCATGACCTACCCCTGACGCTTCACACGTCGATATCAGCATACCGAATCATTCCAATTCAGTCTGTCCTGTGCACGCCATTCATCCTCCTGCATGCCCAGGCCGCGATCGTTCAAAATCTTCGTCGCTCCATCCTTCCATCTCCAATTTTATCTTTTTTATCTTATATTTATGTTCTGACAAACATATCCTCTTTGTCGACTTTTCCTAACTCATTCTCTCTATATGTCCAATCCATATCAACACACCCTCTTCTGCTCTCTTAACCACACAACCATCTCTTCCTACTCGTACACAAGCCTTACACACTAATTCAAAATTTCTCACTGCTTCTAGCAGCTTTCCTCCTACACTGTGTATTCTTAAGACGTTCCAAGAACTATCTAAATCAACCTAGATCCATATATGGCACATACAAATAAATATGTTTTTCTAATTTTGTCTAACATACATTCTTTAAAGCAAACACCTACGCCAAACATCCTCTACCACTTCAGGAACCTCACTGCTCGTCCACAATATGATGCTCTGCACATGCATTCACCCTTTCATTCATTACTCTCTCATACAATATACCGGATACATTGAACAAACTTATACCTCTGTAGTTTGATAGTTTAACTCTCACCTCATCTCATTTTCCTTTTTACGATGGCACCATACATGCATTCCGTCAGACCTCAGGAATCTTCCTGTGAACTGAAAATCCTAACTAACCAATGAACAACACAATCACCCTCTTTTTTAAGAAATTTAACCACAATACCATCCACTCCCTCCGCATTCCTACATTTCAACTTACGCAAGGCTTTCACCATCTTCTCTCTCTTCACCAAACGTGTCTCCATGACTCTCACTACACACTACCCCAACACAAACACCAAGCATCTACCACCCCATCATCAAACACATTCAACAGTCTTTCAAAATATTTACTCCTCACTTCATCTCTGTCTGCTATCACTTCCCCTTGTGCCCCCTTCACAGATGTTCTCACTTGTTCATCTTTTTATAAACTAGATCACACGCTCCACTGTGACCTCCTGCAATATATATATATATATATATATATATATATATATATATATATATTGCCTTTTATGAAGAGATCGGCATTTGAAAAGTTAAACACGTTTCTATATTATGATTGTGATAAGCGAAACTAAATGCATATATTCAGTTTTAGCAGAATTTGAGCAAACTATTCAAAGTCAATTGATTGAATTTCACTTTCATAGAATACAAAAGGCGATTGTCAGCGTGAAGATAATAGAACAATGGATATATAATTAGAGCATTTTAGTCTAATATTCACCAGCGTCCCTGACTTATTAAAGGCCTCACACTCCAGTTTATATACCAATTGTAATATGTTTAGAGCAATCGTTTTAACAGGTATCTAACTGGTAATTCTTAGCCTTATCATTATGTAGATGCAGTGAACTTAACATGATTAAGTACATTTAAGGAGTTTAGTGTAAATTTATGAAATATATTACAAATAATGTAACTATAATATAACAAAAAAATTCTATCGAAAGAAAATCTCGTATATATATATATATATATATATATATATATATATATATATATATATATATATATATATATATATATATATATATATATTTATTTATTTATTATACTTTGTCGCTGTCTCCCGCGTTTGCGAGGTAGCGCAAGGAAACAGACGAAAGAAATGGCCCAACCCACCCCCATACACATGTATATACATACGTCCACACACGCAAATATACATACCTACACAGCTTTCCATGGTTTACCCCAGACGCTTCACATGCCCTGCTTCAATCCACTGACAGCACGTCAACCCCGGTATACCACATTGCTCCAATTCACTCTATTCCTTGCCCTCCTTTCACCCTCCTGCATGTTCAGGCCCCGATCACACAAAATCTTTTTCACTCCATCTTTCCACCTCCAATTTGGTCTCCCTCTTCTCCTTGTTCCCTCCACCTCCGACACATATATCCTCTTGGTCAATCTTTCCTCACTCATCCTCTCCATGTGCCCAAACCACTTCAAAACACCCTCTTCTGCTCTCTCAACCACGCTCTTTTTATTTCCACACATCTCTCTTACCCTTACGTTACTCACTCGATCAAACCACCTCACACCACACATTGTCCTCAAACATCTCATTTCCAGCACATCCATCCTCCTGCGCACAACTCCATCCATAGCCCACGCCTCGCAACCATACAACATTGTTGGAACCACTATTCCTTCAAACATACCCATTTTTGCTTTCCGAGATAATGTTCTCGACTTCCACACATTCTTCAAGGCCCCCAGGATTTTCGCCCCCTCCCCCACCCTATGATCCACTTCCGCTTCCATGGTTCCATCCGCTGCCAGATCCACTCCCAGATATCTAAAACACTTCACTTCCTCCAGTTTTTCTCCATTCAAACTCACCTCCCAATTGACTTGACCCTCAACCCTACTGTACCTAATAACCTTGCTCTTATTCACATTTACTCTTAACTTTCTTCTTCCACACACTTTACCAAACTCAGTCACCAGCTTCTGCAGTTTCTCACATGAATCAGCCACCAGCGCTGTATCATCAGCGAACAACAACTGACTCACTTCCCAAGCTCTCTCATCCCCAACAGACTTCATACTTGCCCCTCTTTCCAAAACTCTTGCATTTACCTCCCTAACAACCCCATCCATAAACAAATTAAACAACCATGGAGACATCACACACCCCTGCCGCAAACCTACATTCACTGAGAACCAATCACTTTCCTCTCTTCCTACACGTACACATGCCTTACATCCTCGATAAAAACTTTTCACTGCTTCTAACAACTTTCCTCCCACACCATATATTCTTAATACCTTCCACAGAGCATCTCTATCAACTCTATCATATGCCTTCTCCAGATCCATAAATGCTACATACAAATCCATTTGCTTTTCTAAGTATTTCTCACATACATTCTTCAAAGGAAACACCTGATACACACATCCTCTACCACTTCTGAAACCACACTGCTCTTCCCCAATCTGATGCTCTGTACATGCCTTCACCCTCTCAATCAATACCCTCCCATATAATTTACCAGGAATACTCAACAAACTTATACCTCTGTAATTTGAGCACTCACTCTTATCCCCTTTGCCTTTGTACAATGGCACTATGCACGCATTCCGCCAATCCTCAGGCACCTCACCATGAGTCATACATACATTAAATAACCTTACCAACCAGTCAACAATACAGTCACCCCCTTTTTTAATAAATTCCACTGCAATACCATCCAAACCTGCTGCCTTGCCGGCTTTCATCTTCCGCAAAGCTTTTACTACCTCTTCTCTGTTTACCAAATCATTTTCCCTAACCCTCTCACTTTGCACACCACCTCGACCAAAACACCCTATATCTGCCACTCTATCATCAAACACATTCAACAAACCTTCAAAATACTCACTCCATCTCCTTCTCACATCACCACTACTTGTTATCACCTCCCCATTTGCGCCCTTCACTGAAGTTCCCATTTGCTCCCTTGTCTTACGCACTTTATTTACCTCCTTCCAGAACATCTTTTTATTCTCCCTAAAATTTAATGATACTCTCTCACCCCAACTCTCATTTGCCCTTTTTTTTCACCTCTTGCACCTTTCTCTTGACCTCCTGTCTCTTTCTTTTATACATCTCCCACTCAATTGCATTTTTTCCCTGCAAAAATCGTCCAAATGCCTCTCTCTTCTCTTTCACTAATACTCTTACTTCTTCATCCCACCACTCACTACCCTTTCTAATCAACCCACCTCCCACGCTTCTCATGCCACAAGCATCTTTTGCGCAATCCATCACTGATTCCCTAAATACATCCCATTCCTCCACCACTCCCCTTACTTCCATTGTTCCCACCTTTTTCCATTCTGTACTCAGTCTCTCCTGGTACTTCCTCACACAAGTCTCCTTCCCAAGCTCACTTACTCTCACCACCCTCTTCACCCCAACATTCACTCTTCTTTTCTGAAAACCCATACAAATCTTCACCTCAGCCTCCACAAGTTAATGATCAGACATCCCTCCAGTTGCACCTCTCAGCACATTAACATCCAAAAGTCTCTCTTTATATATATATATATATATATATATATATATATATATATATATATATATATATATATATATATATATATATATATATATATATATATATATTTTTTTTTTTTTTTATACTTTGTCGCTGTCTCCCGCGTATATATATATATATATATATATATATATATATATATATATATATATATATATATATATATATATATGTATATATATATATATATATATATATATATATATATATATATATATATATATATATATATATATATATATATATATATATATATATATATATATATATGTCTGTGTGTGTGTGTGTGTGTGTTTGAACACTTTTCCTACTTTAACGAGGATACGCCAAAAACAGGCGAAGAAAGGCCATATCCGCTCACATCCATTCTCTAGCTGCCATGTATAATGCATCGAAACCACAGCTCCCAATCTACTGCAAGGCCCCAAGACTTTCCATGACTTACCCCTGACGCTTCACACGTCGATATCAGCATACCGAATCATTCCAATTCACTCTGTCCTGTGCACGCCATTCATCCTCCTGCATGCCCAGGCCGCGATCGTTCAAAATCTTCGTCGCTCCATCCTTCCATCTCCAATTTTATCTTTTTTATCTTATATTTATGTTCTGACAAACATATCCTCTTTGTCGACTTTTCCTAACTCATTCTCTCTATATGTCCAATCCATATCAACACACCCTCTTCTGCTCTCTTAACCACACAACCATCTCTTCCTACTCGTACACAAGCCTTACACACTAATTCAAAATTTCTCACTGCTTCTAGCAGCTTTCCTCCTACACTGTGTATTCTTAAGACGTTCCAAGAACTATCTAAATCAACCTAGATCCATATATGGCACATACAAATAAATATGTTTTTCTAATTTTGTCTAACATACATTCTTTAAAGCAAACACCTACGCCAAACATCCTCTACCACTTCAGGAACCTCACTGCTCGTCCACAATATGATGCTCTGCACATGCATTCACCCTTTCATTCATTACTCTCTCATACAATATACCGGATACATTGAACAAACTTATACCTCTGTAGTTTGATAGTTTAACTCTCACCTCATCTCATTTTCCTTTTTACGATGGCACCATACATGCATTCCGTCAGACCTCAGGAATCTTCCTGTGAACTGAAAATCCTAACTAACCAATGAACAACACAATCACCCTCTTTTTTAAGAAATTTAACCACAATACCATCCACTCCCTCCGCATTCCTACATTTCAACTTACGCAAGGCTTTCACCATCTTCTCTCTCTTCACCAAACGTGTCTCCATGACTCTCACTACACACTACCCCAACACAAACACCAAGCATCTACCACCCCATCATCAAACACATTCAACAGTCTTTCAAAATATTTACTCCTCACTTCATCTCTGTCTGCTATCACTTCCCCTTGTGCCCCCTTCACAGATGTTCTCACTTGTTCATCTTTTTATAAACTAGATCACACGCTCCACTGTGACCTCCTGCAATATATATATATATATATATATATATATATATATATATATATATATATATATATATATATATATATATATATATATATATATATATATATATTGCCTTTTATGAAGAGATCGGCATTTGAAAAGTTAAACACGTTTCTATATTATGATTGTGATAAGCGAAACTAAATGCATATATTCAGTTTTAGCAGAATTTGAGCAAACTATTCAAAGTCAATTGATTGAATTTCACTTTCATAGAATACAAAAGGCGATTGTCAGCGTGAAGATAATAGAACAATGGATATATAATTAGAGCATTTTAGTCTAATATTCACCAGCGTCCCTGACTTATTAAAGGCCTCACACTCCAGTTTATATACCAATTGTAATATGTTTAGAGCAATCGTTTTAACTGGTATCTAACTGGTAATTCTTAGCCTTATCATTATGTAGATGCAGTGAACTTAACATGATTAAGTACATTTAAGGAGTTTAGTGTAAATTTATGAAATATATTACAAATAATGTAACTATAATATAACAAAAAAATTCTATCGAAAGAAAATCTCGTATATATATATATATATATATATATATATATATATATATATATATATATATATATATATATATATATATATATATATATATATATATATGTATATATATTTATTTATTATACTTTGTCGCTGTCTCCCGCGTTTGCGAGGTAGCGCAAGGAAACAGACGAAAGAAATGGCCCAACCCACCCCCATACACATGTATATACATACGTCCACACACGCAAATATACATACCTACACAGCTTTCCATGGTTTACCCCAGACGCTTCACATGCCCTGCTTCAATCCACTGACAGCACGTCAACCCCGGTATACCACATTGCTCCAATTCACTCTATTCCTTGCCCTCCTTTCACCCTCCTGCATGTTCAGGCCCCGATCACACAAAATCTTTTTCACTCCATCTTTCCACCTCCAATTTGGTCTCCCTCTTCTCCTTGTTCCCTCCACCTCCGACACATATATCCTCTTGGTCAATCTTTCCTCACTCATCCTCTCCATGTGCCCAAACCACTTCAAAACACCCTCTTCTGCTCTCTCAACCACGCTCTTTTTATTTCCACACATCTCTCTTACCCTTACGTTACTCACTCGATCAAACCACCTCACACCACACATTGTCCTCAAACATCTCATTTCCAGCACATCCATCCTCCTGCGCACAACTCCATCCATAGCCCACGCCTCGCAACCATACAACATTGTTGGAACCACTATTCCTTCAAACATACCCATTTTTGCTTTCCGAGATAATGTTCTCGACTTCCACACATTCTTCAAGGCCCCCAGGATTTTCGCCCCCTCCCCACCCTATGATCCACTTCCGCTTCCATGGTTCCATCCGCTGCCAGATCCACTCCCAGATATCTAAAACACTTCACTTCCTCCAGTTTTTCTCCATTCAAACTCACCTCCCAATTGACTTGACCCTCAACCCTACTGTACCTAATAACCTTGCTCTTATTCACATTTACTCTTAACTTTCTTCTTCCACACACTTTACCAAACTCAGTCACCAGCTTCTGCAGTTTCTCACATGAATCAGCCATCAGCGCTGTATCATCAGCGAACAACAACTGACTCACTTCCCAAGCTCTCTCATCCCCAACAGACTTCATACTTGCCCCTCTTTCCAAAACTCTTGCATTTACCTCCCTAACAACCCCATCCATAAACAAATTAAACAACCATGGAGACATCACACACCCCTGCCGCAAACCTACATTCACTGAGAACCAATCACTTTCCTCTCTTCCTACACGTACACATGCCTTACATCCTCGATAAAAACTTTTCACTGCTTCTAACAACTTTCCTCCCACACCATATATTCTTAATACCTTCCACAGAGCATCTCTATCAACTCTATCATATGCCTTCTCCAGATCCATAAATGCTACATACAAATCCATTTGCTTTTCTAAGTATTTCTCACATACATTCTTCAATGGAAACACCTGATACACACATCCTCTACCACTTCTGAAACCACACTGCTCTTCCCCAATCTGATGCTCTGTACATGCCTTCACCCTCTCAATCAATACCCTCCCATATAATTTACCAGGAATACTCAACAAACTTATACCTCTGTAATTTGAGCACTCACTCTTATCCCCTTTGCCTTTGTACAATGGCACTATGCACGCACTATGCACTATATATATATATATATATACACACACAGACATATACATATATACACATGTACATAATTCATACTGTCTACCTTTATTCATTCCCGTCGCCACCCCGCCACACATGAAATGACAACCCCCTCCCCCCCAACATGTGCACGAGGTAGCGCTAAGAAAAGACAGCAAATGCCACATTCGTTCACATTCAGTCTCTTGCTGTCATGTATATTGCACCAAGACCACAGCTCCCTTTCCACATCCAGGCCACACAAAACTTTCCATGGTTTACCTCAGACGCTTCATATGCCCGTGCTTCAATCCACTGACAGCACGTCAACCCCGGTATACCACATCGTTCCAATTAACTCTATCCCTTGCACGCCTTTCACCCTCCTGCATGTTCAGGCCCCGATTACTCAAAAATTTTTTCACTCCATTTTTCCACCTCCAATTTGGTCTCCCACTTTTCCTCGTTCCCTCCACCTGTGACACATATATCCTCTTTGTCAATCTCTCCTCACTCATTCTCACAATGTGACCAAAACCACTTTAAAACACCCTCTTCTGCTCTCTCAACCACGCTCTTTTTATTACTACACATCTCTCTTACCCTTTCATTACTTACTCAATCAAACCACCTCACCCCACATATTGTCCTCAAACATCTCATTTCCAGTACATCCACCCTCCTCCGCACACCTCTATCTATAGCCCACGCCTCGCAACCATATAACATGGTTGGAACCACTATTCCTTCAAGCATACACATTTTTGCTTTCCATGATAACGTTCTCGACTTCCACACATTTTTCAACTCTCCCAGAACTTTCGCCCCCTCCCCCACCCTATGATTCACTTTCGCTTCCATGGTTCCATCCGCTGCCAAATCCACTCCCAGATATCTAAAACACTTCACTTCCACCAGTTTTTCTCCTTTCAAACTTACCTCCCAATTGACTTGTCCCTCAACCCTACTGTACCTAATAACCTTGCTCTTATTCACATTTACTCTCAGCTTTCTTCTTTCACACACTTTACCAAACTCAGTCACCAGCTTCTGCAGTTTGTGTTTGTATGTACGATGTAATGTAATGTATGATCCTAATATTGAAGGAATTCTGTTAAGAATGGGGGACAATATGGCATGTGTTAAACCACGTAAAGCATTAGCATTAACCAAGATTGTTGGGATGACAACGATCATTTCCCCTTCGTTGCTGATACGTATCTTCAAACTTTCCGACCTGTACAAGTAGTAATAAAGGTGGAAATGTAGGAAGAAGAGATACTGGAAAAGACCGGAAGTTAGAAGTTTTTGTCCCAAGATAATTAATTTACAACGGACTTTGGGAAGGTGTTCAAAAAAAGACGTAGAACATGACCAGAAATAAAAGCAAGGTAGCTGTGTTTGAGAACGTGATGGACCATTCAGTGGAAAGAGATGATATATATATATATATATATATATATATATATATATATATATATATATATATATATATATATATATATATATATATATATATATATATATATATATATATGTATTATATATATATATATATATATATATATATATATATATATATATATATATATATATATATATATATATATATATATATATATATATATATATATATATATATATATATATATATATATATATATATATATATATATATATATATATATATATATATATATATATATATATATATATATATATTAATATACAAATGGAAGAATAAGTGCATGCACTTAGAATTACAAGGGAAGTGTCATTCGTGCATACGTGAGGAAAGCGATCAAGGTGTGCTCAACCTGGCAACTTCTACACTAAGAACTTCGAACTGTACGGCAAATGTTAACAATGGATATTCAAATACTGAATCTGACACCATTGTGAACAACATGCTGGAGAAACATCTCGTGGCAAACAAACAACCTCAACATGATAGCATTAAAGTTGATTACAGGAACACATCGACGACAACATCTCAAAAGAACGAGAAGGTCTTGCGAGATATTGTGACCATAAACTGCAAGCGATTGATGAAGACAAGAATATCAGTCTGATAATATACCACAACAATCCGAAAACGTGCTCGCTCGTCATGAACAACAGTATAGTAGGTCATTCCGGAAGTTTGAATCGTACCGATGTCATATATGAGTACTGATGCAATACTGGGGACGGTCAGCCCCACCATACAAACTAAATTAGACATACAACAGTGCGCGTGATCTAGTATTTCCTGATAACCACAAAGAAAATGAAACACAATAAGCCCCAAGTGCACTTTCTTGTAAAAATTTGATTCTTGTCCTGTTCTATACTATATCTATGTTGTTTAAGTCTAACAGAAAGATCCTTACAAGTCTGCCCAATATAAATCATATAAAACATTCAGGTGCTCTTACCAGTATTGTTATTACTGAAGAGTACATTCACATTAAAGGATTTAAGCAACCTGGGAAGTAATGCAAAATCATCACTACAAGGGAAAACTAGAAGATTCTTCATACCAAGGAAAGTTTCGGGGTTAACCTTATGAAATGATTCCTTAGCCAACTTAAAGACTTTGTCAATGAAAAATCTAGGATATTTTAGCATGGGCCAAGTAGAATATATCTTCTCAAGCTCTTCATCAATTAATTCTGGACTGCTTATATATAATGCCCTAAGGAACACAGACTGGAATGATGATATCTAACTTTATCATGTTGAACTGAGTAGTAATGAATATAAGAGCAAACATTGGTGTGTTTTATGTGTATGCTAAACAAACTTGATTCCAACCCTGCATGATCCATATATCTAAGGTCTTAGACGGGACAGCACGAGTGTGAATCTCTCTCTTCTTAACACAAAAAGGAATGACAAATAGTGATAATTTGAAACACATAAACCAAGACACATGATACATGTACTTATAGGAGAAGGTGTCATGATAATGAAGGACATCCTTGCTCCTAAGACCTAAAGTCCCAGGTATTATCAGATCTTTGATATCTTTTTCAGTGCAACATTGGATGTCAGTTGATGTCGTTCAATCCTATATATCCCATTCATGGGTCCATTCAAACTTCATCTTGTAAAGCAATCGTCGACCACACATTTTAGAATCATGAATCTGTTTCCCAGAGAATTAACTGTTTATAAAAAGTTTAGTATTTTGATATATTTCCATCCGGTCTGAAAGACAAATGGTATATACATTTGAAATGAAAAAGCAAATACATAATGATCCAGAAGACAGATTCTACACCAAAATCAGACTGTCATTTTTTTAAGCACCTCACAACTGCTAATACTTGTAAGATATTTTCAAGTACCTGCATAATATCTTAATGCTATTTGTCATCAAGAACCTGTGTAGTGTAATGTTGCTTGTCCTCAAATACATGTAGAGCTTGTTGTTACTTATCATCTAGTAACTGTATAGCTAAATGTTGGTTATCATCAAGCAACTGTATAGCTAAATGTTAGTTATCATCAAGTAACTGTATAGCTAAATGTTAGTTATCATCAAGTAACTGTATAGCTAAATGTTAGTTATTGCTGGAAAACTTTGGACGCCAGAATCCAGTTGGTTAGTGCGGTCGGCCACATCAATATACATGTCATGTTCCATGACTGGCACTGAAGGGTATTGAATACCATATTGAAAACCTGTGTGATTCTTTTTTTCTAATTTCAGTTTTATGATTATATATATATATATATATATATATATATATATATATATATATATATATATATATATATATATATATATATATATATATATATATATATATATATATATATATCTTTTCTTTTTCTTTCAAACTATTCGCCATTTCCCGCATTAGCGAGGTAGCGTTAAGAACAGAGGACTAGGCCTTTGAGGGAATACCCTCACCTGGCCCAATTCTCTGTTCCTTCTTTTGGAAAATTAAAAAAAAAAACGAGAGGGGAGGATTTCCAGCCAACGCTCCCTCCCCTTTTAGTCGCCTTCTACGACACGCAGGGAATACGTGGGAAGTATTCTTTCTCCCCTATCCCCAGGGAATATATATATATATATATATATATATATATATATATATATAAATATATATATATATATATATATATATATATATATATATATATATATATATATATATATGTATATATATATATATATATATATATATATATATATATATATATATATATATATATATATATATATATATATATATATATATATATATATATATATATATATATATTTTTTTTTTTTTTTTTTTCATACTATTCGCCATTTCCCGCGATAGCGAGGTAGCGTTAAGAACAGAGGACTGGGCCTTTGAGAGAATATCCTCACCTGGCCCTCTTCTCTGTTCCTTCTTTTGGAAAATTAAAAAAAAAAAAAAAACGAGAGGGGAGGTTTTCCAGCTCCCCGCTCCCTATATATATATATATATATATATATATATATATATATATATATATATATATATATATATATATATATATATTATTCATTTATTCATTTATTTATTTTGCTTTGTCGCTTTCTCCCGCGTTTGCGAGATAGCGCAAGGAAACAGACGAAAGAAATGGCCCAACCCACCCCCATACACAATGTAAACACATACACGTCCACACACGCAAACATACATACCTATATATCTCAATGTACACATATATATACACACACAGACACATACATATATACCCATGCACACAATTCACAGTCTGCCTTTATTCATTCCCATCGCCACCTCGCCACACATGGAATACCATCCCCCTCCCCCGTCATGTGTGCGAGGTAGCACTAGGAAAAACAACAAAGGCCCCATTCGTTCACACTCATTCTCTAGCTGTCATGCAATAATGCCCGAAATCACAGCTCCCTTTCCACATCCAGGCCCCACACAACTTTCCATGGTTTACCCCAGACGCTTCACATGCCCTGATTCAATCCACTGACAGCACGTCAACCCCGGTATACCACATCGATCCAATTTACTCTATTCCTTGCCCTCCTTTCACCCTCCTGCATGTTCAGGCCCCGATCACACAAAATCTTTTTCACTCCATCTTTCCAACTAAAATTTGGTCTCCCACTTCTCCTCGTTCCCTCCACCTCCGACACATATATCCTCTTGGTCAATCTTTCCTCACTCATTCTCTCCATGTGCCCAAACCATTTCAAAACACCCTCTTCTGCTCTCTCAACCACGCTCTTTTTATTTCCACACATCTCTCTTACCCTTACATTACTTACTCGATCAAACCACCTCACACCACACATTGTCCTCAAACATCTCATTTCCAGCACATCCACCCTCCTGCGCACAACTCTATCCATAGCCCACGCCTCGCAACCATACAACATTGTTGGAACCACTATTCCTTCAAACATACCCATTTTTGCTTTCCGAGATAATGTTCTCGACTTCCACACATTCTTCAAGGCTCCCAGGATTTTCGCCACCTCCCCCACCCTATGATTCACTTCCGCTTCCATGGTTCCATCCGCTGCCAGATCCACTCCCAGATATCTAAAACACTTTACTTCCTCCAGTTTTTCTCCATTCAAACTTACCTCCCAATGGATTTGACCCTTAACCCTACTGTACCTAATAACCTTGCTCTTATTCACATTTACTCTTAACTTTCTTCTTTCACACACTTTACCAAACTCAGTCACAAGCTTCTGCAGTTTCTCACATGAATCAGCCACCAGCGCTGTATCATCAGCGAACAACAATCGACTCACTTCCCAAGCTCCCTCATACCCAACAGACTTCATACTTGCCCCTCTTTCCAAAACTCTTGCATTCACCTCCCTAACAACTCCATCCATAAACAAATTAAACAACCATGGAGACATCACACACCCCTGCCGCAAACCTACATTCAATGAGAACCAATCACTTTCCTCTCTTCCTACACGTACACATGCCTTACATCCTCGATAAAAACTTTTCACTGCTTCTAACAACTTGCCTCCCACACCATATATTCTTAATACCTTCCACAGAGCATCTCTATCAACTCTATCATATGCATTCTCCAGATCCATATATAGTTATATATATATATATATATATATATATATATATATATATATATATATATATATATATATATATATATATATATATATATATGTATATATATATATATATATATATATATATATATATATATATATATATATATATATATATATATATATATTTTTTTTTTTTTTTTTATACTTTGTCGCTGTCTCCCGCGTTTGCGAGGTAGCGCAAGGAAACAGACGAAAGAAATGGCCCCCCCCCCCATACACATGTATATACATACGTCCACACACGCAAATATACATACCTACACAGCTTTCCATGGTTTACCCCAGACGCTTCACATGCCTTGATTCAATCCACTGACAACACGTCAACCCCGGTATACCACATCGCTCCAATTCACTCTATTCCTTGCCCTCCTTTCACCCTCCTGCATGTTTAGACCCCGATCACACAAAATCTTTTTCACTCCATCTTTCCACCTCCAATTTGGTCTCCCTCTTCTCCTCGTTCCCTCCACCTTCGACACATATATCCTCTTGGTGAATCTTTCCTCACTCATTCTCTCCATGTGCCCAAACCACTTCAAAACACCCTCTTCTGCTCTCTCAACCACGCTCTTTTTATTTCCACACATCTCTCTTACCCTTACGTTACTCACTCGATCAAACCACCTCACACCACACATTGTCCTCAAACATCTCATTTCCAGCACATCCATCCTCCTGCGCACAACTGTATCCATAGCCCACGCCTCGCAACCATACAACATTGTTGGAACCACTATCCCTTCAAACATACCCATATATATATATATATATATGTATATATATATATATATATATATATATATATATATATATATATATATATATATATATATATATATATATATATATATATATATATATATATTCAATGTTTGATTGTCATATGTCATAGTCTGCCATAAGATCGTTGTAGTAAAGACTCAGAATTATCGCAGTTTCATAAAAGTTATCATCGTCTTCCGTAAAATGCAGGGCTAGAGAGGGCGGGCGTCACAGCGATGCTCAGCACATCACATCAGTCACCAGAGCGTCACTCACCTGCCACGTTACATTACGGTTTTGATACCGTGATGTCACGTTGCCTCGAGGCTTGTCCTGACTCCCGCGTCACACACTCTAGGGTGAGTCATCATGGTATTCAACGTGTCTACCAAGGTGGGGGAATCTTTATCTTTCCTTTGTGATGACAAGTCGCCTGTAGCTGCCTCGAATAAGAAACCGGAGAAGATGGTTTATGAGTTCAGTTAAGTCAAGCAAAGTTGAAATGGAGGACAAATTTGAGTAAAATAATGATTATTTGGTTTAACAGTGGAGAGAAAAACGATAGTTGGGGTGTGAGATTGACAGGAGTAAACCCAAAGGAAGTGGAATGTTACACACACCTGAGGGTAGAAATGGCAAGTAGTATGTGGAGAGAGAGAGAGAGAGAGAGCTTACTGAGGGCAGAGAATAGTATGTTCGATGATACTATTGTGCAACGTTTTTGTATGGTTGTGAGGCGTGGGTCCCACATGAATATTAATGCCGAAAATCTTTGATATGTCGGAAATCAAAATCTCACAGCACCTCCAATGTGACTTCATAGTGATTTATAACTTCGAGTTATTACGGTAATCTACTCGCCGAATTGTCATCATAACAAGATACATATACGCACTCCAAGTTGTGTCTGATTTGATTTCAGACGACAGAATAAATGTTATGAAAGCGAATGACAGTTAAGACGGAAGAGGAATTAATGAAGCGGGTAGTTCAGAAGAGGCGGCTGGGTACGGATGCAAGCAGATACGATGACCATAAACTAACAAGTGCGCCTGCACACACACACACACACTCACACACATACACACACACACACACACACACACACACACACACACACACACACACACACACACACTCACACACGCACACACAGGGACTAAAAGGACTGGGCTTCCCTTTGGTGCACATAGAGGAGAAAGAGAAACGCAATATCGTACCATCACCAGAAAGCCTTAATACCGAAATCAGTTTCCACTTCAGATGCACTGTTTCAGCCAGATGAGGACGGCGTCCAGACCTCGATGAAATGGTCTGAAACGGTCCGAAATGGGTCTCAGGTTGACCAGTGGGGCAAAGAGGCGAGGATGGACCGCCCGCGAATGTGGGAAGAATGACCATTACCCAAAGAGCCTCCAGCCGCTGAGGATTTTCCACTTTTTTGTGAACTTTAATTGGTGAGGTTTGTGAAGCATTAAGGTTTACATCTGCTTAAGTGATTTTACATTTCTGAGAAGAAAATTCTAGTTTTTCTGTTGCGAGAATAAAATGTGTGGACCAAAGATATGTTTCGCAATGTTTTCTCCTCATTCTTAGATTTATACAGTCTGTTTATATAGATTCTACTTGCGTTACGGTGGTTTTGGCCTCATGTACCAGAATATATATATATATATATATATATATATATATATATATATATATATATATATATATATATATATATATATATTCCTGGGGATAGGGGAGAAAGAATACTTCCCACGTATTCCCTGCGTGTCGTAGAAGACGACTAAAAGGGGAGGGAGCGGGGGGCTGGAAATCCTCCCCTCTCATTATTTTTTTTTTTAATTTTCCAAAAGAAGGAACAGAGAAGGGGGCCAGGTGATGATATTCCCTCAAAGGCCCAGTTCTCTGTTCTTAACGCTACCTCGCTAACGCCGGAAATGGCGAATAGTTTGAAAGAAAGAAAAGATATATATATATATATATATATATATATATATATATATATATATATATATATATATATATATATATATATATATATATATATATATATGATAGAGTTGATAGAGATGCTCTGTGGAAGGTATTAAGAATATATGGTGTGGGAGGCAAGTTGTTAGAAGCAGTGAAAAGTTTTTATCGAGGATGTAAGGCATGTGTACGTGTAGGAAGAGAGGAAAGTGATTGGTTCTCAGTGAATATAGGTTTGCGGCAGGGGTGTGTGATGTCTCCATGGTTGTTTAATTTGTTTATGGATGGGGTTGTTAGGGAGGTGAATGCAAGAGTTTTGGAAAGAGGGGCAAGTATGAAGTCTGTTGGGGATGAGAGAGCTTGGGAAGTGAGTCAGTTGTTGTTCGCTGATGATACAGCGCTGGTGGCTGATTCATGTGAGAAACTGCAGAAGCTGGTGACTGAGTTTGGTAAAGTGTGTGAAAGAAGAAAGTTAAGAGTAAATGTGAATAAGAGCAAGGTTATTAGGTACAGTAGGGTTGAGGGTCAAGTCAATTGGGAGGTAAGTTTGAATGGAGAAAAACTGGAGGAAGTAAAGTGTTTTAGATATCTGGGAGTGGATCTGGCAGCGGATGGAACCATGGAAGCGGAAGTGGATCATAGGGTGGGGGAGGTGGCGAAAATCCTGGGAGCCTTGAAGAATGTGTGGAAGTCGAGAACATTATCTCGGAAAGCAAAAATGGGTATGTTTGAAGGAATAGTGGTTCCAACAATGTTGTATGGTTGCGAGGCGTGGGCTATGGATAGAGTTGTGCGCAGGAGGATGGATGTGCTGGAAATGAGATGTTTGAGGACAATGTGTGGTGTGAGGTGGTTTGATCGAGTAAATAACGTAAGGGTAAGAGAGATGTGTGGAAATAAAAAGAGCGTGGTTGAGAGAGCAGAAGAGGGTGTTTTGAAATGGTTTGGGCACATGGAGAGAATGAGTGAGGAAAGATTGACCAAGAGGATATATGTGTCGGAGGTGGAGGGAACGAGGAGAAGTGGGAGACCAAATTTTAGTTGGAAAGATGGAGTGAAAAAGATTTTGTGTGATCGGGGCCTGAACATGCAGGAGGGTGAAAGGAGGGCAAGGAATAGAGTGAATTGGATCGATGTGGTATACCGGGGTTGACGTGCTGTCAGTGGATTGAATCAGGGCATGTGAAGCGTCTGGGGTAAACCATGGAAAGCTGTGTAGGTATGTATATTTGCGTGTGTGGACGTATGTATATACATGTGTATGGGGGTGGGTTGGGCCATTTCTTTCGTCTGCTTCCTTGCGCTACCTCGCAAACGCGGGAGACAGCTCTCATATTCTCAGACATCTTGAATCTTTCAGTCTTCTCCCTGATCACCAGTATGGCCTTCGTAAGGCTAGATCCACTGGTGATATTTTTTCCTATCTTACTAATGTTTGGTCATCATACCTGAAACATTTTTGGGAATGCTTTGTAGTTGTCCTTGACGTATCCAAAACTTATGACAGGGTGTGGCATCAGGACCTTATCCCTAAACTCCTCCCTCCTTTGGCCCCTTCCCTCAATTTGCTTCCTCATATCTAGCTTTCTTCTTGGTCAATCTATCCCTTTGGTTGTAAAAGGATCATCTTCTTCCCCTTTCTCCATGAAGAGAGTTGTCCCTCAAAGTTCTGTCCTGTCTCCTACACTTTATCTACTTTTATCACTGATATCCTTTCCTCTATTTATAAACAAATGAACTTGTACGCTGACGACTCAAAACTATCCTTCAACATCTTTCATTTCTGCTCCTTCTTCTCTTATTCGATCTGCATCTCGTCTCGACACATTTTCTTAAATTCAATGTAGACTAGGATGTATCATATGATTAGACAAAATCTAGTAAAGTTTAAGGTCTTAGACTGTTTCTACGCTTCTCTTTTCCAGAAATCCCTCACAATTTTCCCCTCTCTTTTGACTCTCCTGTAATTCCACCTCCGACTCACTGAAAGGACTGTGTATCCTCCCCTTTCTTGATAAATACAACAGCAATATCATCTGCTGTAAATGTTTGTCACATACCATCTTACGTAAGGCTTTCACCACATGTTCCCCTCTCACAAAACCACTCTCTTTGACTCCCTCACTTCGCATACCACTTCGAACCAAAGAACTTACATCTGCCACTTTGTCATGAAACATATTTAACATTCCTTACAAAAACTCACTCCGTCTCCTCCTCACTTCATCACTGTCTGTTGTCACTTCCCCTTTTACCCCCTTCACCAATGCTCCAATTCGTTCTCTTGTCTCTTGCACATTATTTACCTCCTTCCAAACCATCTTCGTAGTCTTTGCGAAGTTTGCTAATGCTTCCTCACCTAACTCTCTTTTGCCTTCTTTTTCAACCCCTGCACCTTTCTCTTGAACTCATCGCCCAGTCTTTTGCACTCCATCCCCGTAATTTCCACCTAAAATCCTCTCTTTTCTCTTTCACCAAACACTTTATATCTTCATCCACCTTTCACTACCCTTTCCAATCTGTCCACCTCTCATCTCTTACATATGCTAACTTCGTTTCCCTAGATACCTCCCACTCCTCCCCCACTCACATTGCTTCATCTGCTCTCACTTCTAGCAATTCTACACCAAATATTTTCTGATATTTCTTCAAGCAAGTGTCCTTTCCAAGAACACTTCTCTCACCACTGTCCTCTCACCGACATTATTTTCTCTTTTTCAAAAGCCTCTATAAATCTTTACCTTTGCCTCCACAAAACATTGATCAAACATCCCACCAGCTGCCCCTCTCAGGACATTTACAGCTAAAAGTCTGTTTTACACACCTATCAAATAACATATAAGCCAGTAATGTGCGCTGACCACATCTCTTACTCAAAAACGTATATCTTAGACCAGATAGTCCCAATCACCAGTCGTTTTTCAGCACACAACTCCACAAGCTGTTCACCATTTCCATTCATAACATTTCCATGACCCATGGTTATTCCCTCAACTGCCACATTACTCACCTTCGCATTCCAATCATCCATCATTAATAACCAGTCACTTACATCAAAACCGCTTACACACTCACTCAGCTTCTCCCAAAACACTTACCTCTTATGATCTTTCTTCTCATGACCAGGTGCTTAAGCACCAGTAATCACATATCTCTCCCCATCCACTTTTAGTTTTACCCGCTTCAAACTAGAATCTACATCCTTACACCGTATCATACACTCCCACAACTCTTGCTTCAGGAGTAGTGATCTTGTTCTCTTGCAAACCCTAGACTTTACTCTTGAGACATATCCAAACCATTCTTCCCCCTTACCCATGAGTTTTGTTTCACTAATAGCCAGAACACCTAGTTTTTTCTCAAACAAACTACCTATCTCTTCTCTCTTCTCATCTTGGTTACATCCACTCAGATTTAGATATCCCAATCTGATATATATATATATATATATATATATATATATATATATATATATATATATATATATATATATATATATATATATATATATATATATATATATATATAAATATATATATATATATATATATATATATATATATATATATATATATATATATATATCCTGTACTTTTATGTATATCTATCCTGTACCGTCAGATGACCCTTCCACTGTCAGGACAACTCCGCCATCTGTCCTCTTCCATCAAACAGTCCAGCACCACCTGGTGCTCCAGCATGAACGTCAGATGTATTCCATCATCATTCTCTTACACATAATTACACTAGACTCAAAGTTTTGACATCATACAGCTTTATCCTTTGCTGTCTTTCTTCTGTTGCATTTCCCTATTATATATCCTTCCAACCATTTTAGTTCTATCTGCTTTTACCATTACAGTTGGTCTTGCCTGTCTATGTCTCTCCTCCAGTTAATGCTTCTCTGTATTCACAACTGCCTCGCTCCCCACCCTCCCTCCACCTTCTGCTTCTCCTACTGGAGGTCAGGAGGAAGCAAGATGGCGGCGAGCAGAGTTCAGCACCAGGTCTCCAAGGTACCCTATTTCTCCCCTCACCTCACACCCCTCTGCCAAGCCGTCCTCCCCACCACGCCGCTGACCCCTCCTTCTCCCCAGGGTCGAATTTTACTGACGAATAAATGCCGGAGGGTTGATTATAGATGTCCTAATACGAGAATTGTGGACACCCAGGGGACGGAGGCTCTACGTTAGCTTGGAGTTAGAACTCTTGCAGTATCTCGTTCCGCCCTGACAGACTCAGGAGTCTCGCTGTTGTAAGACTGTCTGCGGTCTACCTCGGCTCGCTGGCAAGATGGCCCATTACACAATTTTATGGCCACCATTTCGCCAATAAAGGTGGGCACTGGCGAGCCTGACGGGGCTCGACGCTGGTGGCCAAGATACGAAACAGAATGAAGAAGAGGGAGACATTTTTCACCTCGGCCTCTGATCGACACTAAAGCTGACCAGTGGGAAATATCCGGGAAGAGGGGCACTGCATCCAATCTCATTCCTTGAAGCAGCAAATGTTCTGATCCTCTTTTATTGCATTTGAAGGAGATCTCGTGGGTCCTTAAAAGAGTTGGAGTGGAAAAACAAACCAGAGCAAACACTGTTGTACTTTGAAAGACAAGGAATTTCCACAAAAGAATTTTAATTGTATTACCAAACATTTGCAGAGATGAAACACAAGCAAACCTTCAGGAAACACTTATTAACTCTTCACTATTGATACAGTTAAACTTGAGATAGCTAACGTTATATGACGCATGCGCTGCCTGTAAATATCGTTTTGCTCTACTAAAATTTTCTGCTCATATCTATTCATCATGTGGATTAACAATTCCATGTCTGCGGAAGAATTCTCTAATCAAAGTCAATTGCCACTGAAATGTGGATATGCGAGACCATGGAATTTCAGGCTGGCCTCCTGCCCACACCTCGGACCTGCTAACATTTTAACAAAACACACTATGAATATACATTTTTAGAAAGAACTCTCTTAATGGATTTCATCAGCGATGCATTTTCAGTAGTAACCTAACCAACTGATTTGATAATGTCCGAAAAATAGAATAATTCTGGCTAAAGCTGCAGCTAATTTCATTATGAACACATCAATCTATGTGAACTGCTACGGTGTGTACACCGCCCCTTACACCACACAAGAACAACTGCAATACTTTAAAAAAGTATTGAAGAAAATATAAAAAATGATTGAAAATGAGAAGTATAACTGGTAAAAGGCAGGAGTTCTGTTATAGATAAATAAATCAATAAGAAATATATATATATATATATATATATATATATATATATATATATATATATATATATATATATATATATATATATATATATATTTATTATTATACTCTGTCGCTGTCTCCCGCGTCTGCGAGGTAGCGCAAGGAAACAGACGAAAGAAATGGCCCAACCCCCCCCCATACACATGTATATACATACGTCCACACGCAAATATACATACCTACACAGCTTTCCATGGTTTACACCAGACGCTTCACATGCCTTGATTCAATCCACTGACAGCACGTCAACCCCGGTATACCACATCGCTCCAATTCACTCTATTCCTTGCCCTCCTTTCACCCTCCTGCATGTTCAGGCCCCGATCACACAAAATCTTTTTCACTCCATCTTTCCACCTCCAATTTGGTCTCCCTCTTCTCCTCGTTCCCTCCACCTCCGACACATATATCCTCTTGGTCAATCTTTCCTCACTCATTCTCTCCATGTGCCCAAACCACTTCAAAACACCCTCTTCTGCTCTCTCAACCACGCTCTTTTTATTTCCACACATCTCTCTTACCCTTACGTTACTCACTCGATCAAACCACCTCACACCACACATTGTCCTCAAACATCTCATTTCCAGCACATCCATCCTCCTGCGCACAACTCTATCCATAGCCCACGCCTCGCAACCATACAACATTGTTGGAACCACTATTCCTTCAAACATACCCATTTTTGCTTTCCGAGATAATGTTCTCGACTTCCACACATTCTTCAAGGCCCCCAGAATTTTCGCCCCCTCCCCCACCCTATGATCCACTTCCGCTTCCATGTTTCCATCCGCTGCCAGATCCACTCCCAGATATCTAAAACACTTCACTTCCTCCAGTTTTTCTCCATTCAAACTCACCTCCCAATTGACTTGACCCTCAACCCTACTGTACCTAATAACCTTGCTCTTATTCACATTTACTCTTAACTTTCTTCTTCCACACACTTTACCAAACTCAGTCACCAGCTTCTGCAGTTTCTCACATGAATCAGCCACCAGCGCTGTATCATCAGCGAACAACAACTGACTCACTTCCCAAGCTCTCTCATCCACAACAGACTTCATACTTGCCCCTCTTTCCAAAACTCTTGCATTTACCTCCCTAACAACCCCATCCATAAACAAATTAAACAACCATGGAGACATCACACACCCCTGCCGCAAACCTACATTCACTGAGAACCAATCACTTTCCTCTCTTCCTACACGTACACATGCCTTACATCCTCGATAAAAACTTTTCACTGCTTCTAACAACTCTCCTCCCACACCATATATTCTTAATACCTTCCACAGAGCATCTCTATCAACTCTATCATATGCCTTCTCCAGATACATATATATATATATATATATATATATATATATATATATATATATATATATATATATATATATATATATATATATATATATATATATATATATATATATATATATATATATATATATATATATATACATATATATATATATATATATATGAACGTCCTTACACGTATACATACATGAATATACATATCAACATACACACATATACATATATACGCTTGTACATATTCATACTTGCTTGACCTCATCGATTCCTGGCGCTACCTCGCCCCACAGGAAACATCATCGCTACCACCTGCTTCAGCGAATTAGCACCAGAAAAACAGACAAAGAAGGACTCATTCGTTCACACTCAGTCTCCAGCTGTGATGAGTAATACACTGAAACCACAACTGCTTTTTCCATTCCATCCAATTTGGTCTCCCACTTCTCCTCGTTCCCTCCACCTCTGACACATATATTCTCTTTGTCAACCTTTCTTCACTCATTCTCTCTATATGACAAAACCATTTTAACACACCATCTTCTGCTCTCAACCACACTTTTTTAAGTACCACACATCTCTCTTACCCTTTCATTACCTACTCGATCAAACCACCTCACACCGCATATTGTCCTTAACCATTTCATTTCCAACACATCCACCCCGCTCCGTACAATCCTATCTATAGCCCATGCCTCGCTACCATATGATATTGTTGGAACCACTATTCCTTCAAACATAACCATTTTTGCTCTCCGAGATAACGTTTCTCTTTCCACACATTTTTCATTGCTCCCAGAACCTTTACCCCTTCCCCCACCCTGTGACTCGCTTCCGCTTCCATGGTTCTATTCGCTACTAAGTCCACTCCTAGATATTCAAAACACTTCACTTCCTCCAATTATTCTCCATTCAAATTGGCATTCCAAGTAACTTGTCCCTCAACCCTGCTGAACCTAATAACCTTGCTCATATTCACACTCACTCTAAACTTTCTCCTTTCACAGAATTTTCCAAACTCAGTCACCAACTTCTGCTGTTTCTAACTTGAATCAGCCAACAGTTCTGTATCATCGGCGAACAACAACTGACGCACTTCCCAAGCCCTCTCATCCTAAACGGACTGCATATTCGCCCCTCTCTCCAAAACACTTGCATTTACCCCAATAACCACACCATCCATAAACAGATTACATAACCATGGGGACATCAGACACCCCTGCCGCATACCGACATTCACCGGGAACTAATCACTCTCCTCTCTTCCAACTCGGACACATACCTTACATCCTTGATAAAAACCTTTCACTGTTTCCAGCAGCTTACCTCCCACACCATGTACTCTTAAGACCTTCCACAAAGCATCTCTATCAATCCTATCATATGCCTTCTCCAACTCAATAAATGCCAAATACAAATCCATTTGTATTTCTAAGTATTTCTCACACACAATCTTCAAAGCAAACACTTGATCCATGCACCCCGTACCATTACTGAAACCACGCTGCTCCTTCCCAGTATGATGCTCTGTACATGCCTTCACCTTACTCAATACCCTCCCATACAATTTCCCAGGAATATTCAGCAAACCTTCGCCTCTGTAGTTTGAACGCTCACCTTTATCCCCTTTGCCTTTGGACAATGGCACTGTGCATGCATTCCGCCAATCCTAAGGCACTTCACCATGATCTATACATATACTCAATATCCATACCAACCAATCAACACCACAGTCACCCCCTTCTTGATTAATTCAACTGCAATACCATCGAAAACCTTCCACCTTTCTCATGCCACATGCAACTTTTGCATAAGCCATCTCTGCTTCCGTAAATGCATCCCATTCCTCACCCACTTCCCTTATTTCATTTGCTCTTGCATTTTGTCATTCTACACTCAGTCTCTCCTGATACTTCCTCACACAAATCTCCTTTCTGAGCTCACTAACTAACCATTCTCTTCTCCCCAACATTATCTCTCCTTTCTTGAAAACCTCTACAAATCTTCACCTTCGCCTCCACAAGATCCTGATCAGACATCCCTCCAGCTGCCCCTCTCAGCACATTTATATCCAAAAGTCTCTCTTTTATACGCCTATCAATTAGCACGTAATCAAATAATGCCTTTGACCATCTCTCCTACTCACATATGTATACTTATGTATATTTCTCTTTTTAGACCAGGTATTCTCAATCGCCACTCTTTTTTTCAGTCCAAACTCTTCACCACTTCCATTCACAACACTGAATACGCCATGTACACCAATTATACCCTCAACTGCCACTTTACTCACCTTTGCATTTAAACAACTCATCACTTATACCCGGTCCCGTCCTGTGCACTAAAGCTGCTGACACACACATTCAGCTGCTCCCAAAACTCTTGCCTTCATGATCTTTCTTTTCATGATCAGGTGCATAAGCTCCAATAATCACCCATCTCTCTCCATCCACTTTCAGTTTTATCAACATCAATCTAGAACTTTCTTACACTCTATCACACACTCCCACAACTCCTGCTTCAGTAGTAGTGCTACTCTTTCCTTAGCTCTTGTCCTCTCACCATTCCTTGACTTTACTCTCAAGACTTTTCCAAACCATTCTTTATCTTTTCCCTTGAGCTTCGTTTCACTCAAAGCCAGAACATCCAGGTTTCTTTCCTCAAACATAATACATATCTCTCCTTCGAAAAGGATGAGCACTCCCCGCATGTCTCCTTTGTCTGTTTCCATTTTTAGAAATTGAAATACAAGAAGGGGAGGGATCCCAGGCCCCATTTCCCGCCCCTTTTAGTCGCCTTATACTACACGCAGGGAATACGTGGGAACTTTACATGGATTCGCCAATTCTCAGGCATCTCACCATGATCCATATATACACTAGTAATCCCAACCAACCAATCAACAACCCCCTTTCTTAATAAATTCAACTGCAGTACCATCCACTCCAGCTGCTTTGCTACAATTCATCTTACGCAAAGCTATCAACACTTCATCTCTCTTCACCAAACCACTTTTCATGAATCTCATTTCGCATACCAACCCGACCCAAACCCCCTTCATCTTCCACCCTATCGTCAAGTACATTCAATAGTCCTTCAGAATACTCACTCCAACTCCTTACTTCATCACTACCTATTACCACTTCCACATTTGCCCCCTTCACTAATGACCCCATTTATTATTTTGTTTTCTCACATTATCAACCCCCCTTCCAAACATCTTACTATCTCTAAAGTTTACTGATACTCACTCACCCAGTTCTCATTTGCCCTGTTTTTCAACTCTTACACCTTTCTCTTGATCTAGTGCCGCTTTCTCTTATACATCTCCCAGTCATTTGCACTGTTCCTTTGTAAGTACCGCCCAAACGCCTCTCTTTTCTCTTTCACTAGCAACTTTACCTCTTCATCCCACCAATCATTACCCTTTCTAACCTGCCCACATCTTTATTTCCATATGGCGTATGTGTGGCCAGTATGTTGAGTTCATGGCCAGCAGGAGACGCATCTAGGGGTTGTGGTCAATATGGTGGGTTTATGACCAACAGCAGGAGTAGATTTGCGGCCAGGATGCTGTGTTCATGGCCAGCAGGAGACTGGTCTAAGGTTGTGGCCAGTGTATTGGGTTCTTGGGCAGCATGAGGCGGGTGCAGGAGTGTGGCCATTATACTGAATTCTTAGCCAAATGAAGACAGATCCAGGTGTGTGGCCATTATGCTGAACTCTTGGCCAGCTTGAGACGGATCCAGGGATGTCGCCATTATGATGCACTCTTAGCCAGCTTGAGATGGATGTAGAGTGAGGCTAGTACGCTACGTTCATGGTCAGCATGAGGTTCCAAGGTTTAGTCATTATATTAAGTTCATAGCCAGTAGTAGGAGTAGGGGTGTGGCCAGTATGTTGAAGTCTTGGCCAGCTTGTGATGGATCAAAAGGTATGCACATTGCCAAAGGCCATAGAAAGACAAAGAGACAACCGTACGGTGTACTTCCTGAGTCATCTCCATTATTCTTACGTTTCCTCATGTTATCTTCCTTATCTCCATACCACATGTCATCATCACATCATATCGTCATTTGTCACTTTCATTCATTAAATGTCATCGCCCGTTGTCTATTTCTATCACCAGTCATCAATGTTTTTCTCAGGTCATCATTTCTCATCCCTTGTTATCGTATATATATATATATATATATATATATATATATATATATATATATATATATATATATATTTTTTTTTTTGTGTTTTTTTTTTTTTGCTTTGTCGCTGTCTCCCGCGTTTGCGAGGTAGCGCAAGGAAACAGACGAAAGAAAATGGCCCAACCCACCCCCATACACATGTATATACATACGTCCACACACGCAAATATACATACCTACACAGCTTTCCATGGTTTACCCCAGACGCTTCACATGCCCTGATTCAATCCACTGACAGCACGTCAACCCCGGTATACCACATCGCTCCAATTCACTCTATTCCTTGCCCTCCTTTCACCCTCCTGCATGTTCAGGCCCCGATCACACAAAATCTTTTTCACTCCATCTTTCCACCTCCAATTTGGTCTCCCTCTTCTCCTCGTTCCCTCCACCTCCGACACATATATCCTCTTGGTCAATATATATATATATATATATATATATATATATATATATATATATATATATATATATATATATATATATATATATATATATATATATATAAATATAAAAGCCGGCAAGGCGGCGAGTTTGATGGTATTGTTGTGGAATTTATTAAAAAAGGGGGTGACTATGTTGTTGACTAGCTGGTAAGTATATTCATTGTATATATGGCTCACAGTGAAGTGCCGGAGGATTGGCGGAATCCTTGCATAGTGCCATTGTACAAAGGCAAAGGGGATAAAGGTGAGTGTTGAAAATACAGAGGTATAAGTTTGTTGAGTATTCCTGGGAAATTATGTGTGAGGGTATTGATTGAGAGGGTAAAGGGATGTACAGAGCATCAGAATGGGGAAAGGCAATGTGGTTTCAGAAGTGGTCGAGGATGTGTAGATCAGGTGTTTGCTTTGAAGTATGTATGTGAGAAATACTTGGAAAAACAGATGAATTTGTATGTAGCACTTATGGATCTGGAGAAGGCATATGATATAGTTGATAGAGGTGTTCTGTGGAAGGTATCAAGAGTATACGGTGTGGGATGCAAGTTGCTAGAATCAGTGAAAGGTTTTATCAAGGATGTAAGGCATGTGTACGAGTAGGAAGAGAAGAAAGTGATTGGTTCAAAGTGAATGTCGGTTTGCGGCAGGGGTGCGTGATGTCCCCATGGTTGTTTAATTTGTTTATGGATGAGGTTGTTAGGGAGGTGAAGGCAAGAGTTTCAGGGAGAGGGGCAAGTATGCAGTCTGTTGTGGATGCGAGGGCTTGGGAAGTGAGTCAGTTGTTGTTCGCTGATTATACAGAGCTGGTGACTGATTCGGGTAACATCTGCAGAAGTTGGTGGCTGAGTTTGGTAAAGTGTGTGAAAGAAGAAAGCTGAGAGTAAATGTGAATTAGAGCAAGGTTATTAGGCTCAGTAGGGTTGAGGGGCAAGTAAATTGGGAGGTAAGTTTGAATGGAGAAAAACTGGAGGAAGTGAAGTGTTTTAGATATATGGGAATGGATTTGGCAGCGGATGCAACCATTAAAGCGGAAGTGAGTCAGAGGGTAGGGGAGGGGGCAAAGGTACTGGGAGAGTTGAAGAATGTGTGGAAGGCGAGAACGTTATCTCGGTGAGCAAAAATGGGTATGTTTGAAGGAATAGTGGTTCCAACAGTGTTATATAGTTGCGAGGCGTGGGCTATAGGTAGGGTTGTGCGCAGGAGGGTGGAAGTGTTGGAACTGAAGTGTAAGAGGACAATATGTGGTGTGAGGTGGTTTGATTGAGTAAGTAATGAAAGGGTAAGAAAGATAAGTGGTAATAAAAAGAGTGTGGTTGAGAGAGCAGAAGAGTGTGAATTGAAATGGTATGGCCACATGGAGAGAATGAGTGAGGAAAGATTGGCGAAGAGGACATATGTGTCAGAGGTGGAGGGAACGAGAAGTGGGAGACCAAACTGAAGGTGGAGGGATGGAGTGAAAAAGATTTTGAGCGATCGGGGCCTGAACATACAGGAGGGTGAAAGGCGTGCAAGGAATAGAGTGAATTAGAACGATGCGGTATACAGGGGTCGACGTGTTGTCAGTGGATTGAACGAGGGCATGTGAAGCGTCTGGGGTAAACCATGGAAAGTTTTGTGGGGCCTGGATATGGTGCATTATACATGACAGCTAGAGACTGAGTGTGAACGAATGTGGCCTTTGTTGTCTTTTCCTGGCGCTACTTCGTGCGCACCCTGGGGTAGGGGGGTGCCACTTTATGTGTGGCTGGGTGGCGACGGGAATGGATGGGAGCAGCAAGTATGTGTACATGTGTTTGTATGTATATGTCTATGTATGTATATGTGCGCATGTGGGCGTTTATATATATATATATATATATATATATATATATATATATATATATATATATATATATATATATATATATATATATATATATATATATATATATATATAATATATATATATATATGTATATATATATATATATTATATATATATATATATATATATATATATATATATATATATATATAATATATATATATATATATATATATATATATATATATATATATATATATATATATATATATATATATATATATATATATATATATATATATATATATATATATATATATATATATATATATATATATATATATATATATATATATATATATATATATATATATATATATATATATATATATATATATATATATATATATATATATATATATATACATACTCTCATCTTTCTTCTTCCACACACTTTACCAAACTCAGTCACCGGCTTCTGCAGTTTCTCATATGAATCAGCCACCAGCGCTGTATCATCAGCGAACAACAATTGACTCAATTCCCAAGTACTCTCATCCACAACAGACTGCATACTTGCCCCTCTTTCAAAAACTCTTGCATTCAACTCCCTAATAACCCCAGCCATAAGAAATTAAACAACCATGGACACATCACACACCACTGCCGCAAACCTATATTCACTGAGAACCAATCACTTTCCTCTCTTCCTACACGTACACATGCCTTACATCCTCGATAAAAACTTTTCACTGCTTCTAACAACTTGCCTCCCACACCATATATTCTTAATACCTTCCGCAGAGCATCTCTATCACCTCTATCATATGCTTTCTCCAGATCTATAAATGCTACCTACAAATCCATTTGCTTTTCTAAGTATTTCTCACATACATTCTTCAAAGTAAACACCTTATCCACACATCATCTACCACTTCTGAAACCACACTGCTCTTCTCTAATCTGATGCTCTGTACATGCCTTCACCCTCTCAATCAACATCCTTCAATATAACTTCCCAGGAATACTCAACAAACTTATACCTCTGTAATTTGAGCACTCACCTTTATCCCTTTTGCCTTTGTACAATGGCACTATGCAAGCATTCCGCCAATCCTCAGGCACTTCACCATGAGTCATACATAATTTGAATAGTTTTACCAACCAGTCAACAATACAGTCACCCACTTTATAATAAATTCCACTGCAATATCATCCAAACCCGCTGCCTTGCCGGCTTTCATCTTCCGCAAAGCTTTTACTACCTCTTCTCTGTTTACCAAATGATTTTCCCTAAGCCTCTCACTTTGCACACCACGTCGACCAAAACACCCTATATCTGCCACTCTATCATCAAACACATTCAACAAACCTTCAAAATACTCACTCCATCTCCTTCTCACATCACCACTACTTGTTATCACCTCCCCATTAGCCGCCTTCACTGAAGTTCCCATTTGTTCCCTTGTCTTACGCACTTTATTTACCTCCTTCCAAAACATCTTTTTATTCTACCTAAAATTTAATGATGCTCTCTCACCCCAACTCTCATTTGCCCTCTTTTTCACCTTTTGCACTCTTCTCTTGACCTCCTGCCTCTTTCTTTTATACATATCCCACTCATTTGCATTATTTCCCTGCAAAAATCGTCCAAATGCCTCTCTCTTCTCTTTCACTAATAATCTTACTTCTTCATCCCACCACTCACTACCCTTTCTGATATATATATATATATATATATATATATATATATATATATATATATATATATATATATATATATATATATATATATATATATATATATATATATACGTTCCTAATCCTTCTCTTTTCTTTGTATTCTAATATGTGTGTTATGTGAGTTTTCTTTCCCAGCGCGACATTGCCCAACTTCCTCATTTTTCCCCAACATGTTATTTATATGCGACATCCATTTTAACCATCTGTCTCCCTCCCTGTCTATAACCTGTCTGTATTTCGGCCGTCTATTCGCACCCCGGTCACGTGCCGTGGAGACAGGAGCGAGAGAGGGAAAAAAGGAGGGAAAGAGGGAGGTGGTAGGGGAGGGAATTCCCTAGCGGTCGACTCGCACGAAACGATCAGGGGATTTGATCGCATTTTTATGGATTTGACACATGAACCTCGGATGATTGAATTCCAAATCTCTGTCGCGAGTCCCGTAGGGCTCAACACTTCAAGCGCCTATAGCCTTCTTCTGGAAATAGCTCTTTCGCTCAACAGCCAACTTTTTCCATGGCTGTGATATGAGAGAAATGAGGCCTGGCAGCCTGATCTCCGAGTTGTTTATGAAATCTGCTAAAGAAATGAGAGAGAGAGAGAGAGAGAGAGAGAGAGAGAGAGAGAGAGAGAGAGAGAGAGAGAGAGAGAGAGAGAGAGAGAGAGAGAGAGAGAGAGAGAGAACACAGGAGTCGGCAATTGTGTATCATAAATCTGAGCTTGTCCATTAACCTCTCTGTAGCACTTCGCTAAATCTGGGATCGGTTTTGTAACATTAGTATAATCTGGTGAGCTAGTGTTGGTAATTTGCTGGACATTTGTTTACTAAAGAAAAGGGAGTTCAATGACTGTCTAAAGTAATGCGATTATTTAATTAAAATCCTCATAGTGCAAAGACCAACATTAATGATACATCGTTAGGTACTTACCTCGACTTAGGTACTGGAACCCAAGGCTTTATCAGGGGCGTTGTGGAGCCGCTATGTTAGACACACTTCACCAGAGTCTGGCAGCCAGATGGAACGAGGAGCCAGCCATTTCTTGCACTTCACAGTTCTCTCACACCACAAGTTACAATCAACCATTCTCTCACACCACATGTTACAATCAACCATTCTCTCACACCACATGTTACAATCAACCATTCTCTCACACCACAAGTTACAATCAACCATTCTCTCACACCACATGTTACAATCAACCATTCTCTCACACCACATGTTACAATCAACCATTCTCTCACACCACATGTTACAATCAACCATTCTCTCACACCACATGTTACAATCAACCATTCTCTCACACCACATGTTACAATCAACCATATAATATGTAAAGTGTATGACCTTGATCTTGAATGACACGAATACATTCAAAACTTACACCAGGATTCCATACCGGGATAACACAAACTGCATATACCATACATAAACATTTACATCATGACCTAAATATCAGTAAACTGTCTTAAGTCACAGGTTGTCTGATATGCTTCAAATATATACAAACCACTGTTAACTGAGTGTTTCGTCAGTTCGTAATTTTATGATGAAGATACGATGACTTGGATTTCTAATCTAGCGTAAGAAGCTCAGTTTAGAAAGCTGTGTAGAGAGGTGAAATATTTACTAAGTTCAGTTTGATCCTTTATACCTACAAATATTCTCTTACATGAAACTGGAGGATGAGATTACTCAGGGTCAGTAGATAAGTCAAACACACGCAAAAAGATAATCTCCCTAACATCATAAGCTAAAAAAGATTTATATATCAGGTGGAAAGATGACATCTTGTGTCATTCCTATGTCACTCTAGACAAACTCTCTCAATCACTACACAGAGATGCAGCCAACATCCCCGGCAATACCTGTTATATCTGCCACTGAACACATGAGGCTGGCTTCATAATGTCTCACTATCTGGCAAGCAGCTGCAGAACGGAGACTTGTTATCTATTTGTAATGGGCAATAGGAAGGCAGCATAAACCATCTTGGCAACAAGGACCACTGAGCACGAAAACATAAAAATGAACTAAAACGTAAGTAAGAAATCTAATGACAACTTTCTCTCTCTCTCTCTCTCTCTCTCTCTCTCTCTCTCTCTCTCTCTCTCTCTCTCTCTCTCTCTCTCTCTCTCTCTCTCTCTCTCTCTCTCTCTCTCTCTCTCTCTCAGTTGGCTGGCCCGTGTGGTCCAGTACCTGCAGGAGTAGAGTATCTGTCAGTGTTTGGCAGGAGGTCGATGCTGGCCTCCCCTCTCCCGGCGGCCGGCCACGCCCCGTCCCCAGGGAGGCAGTATGTCAGCCCCACAGTCCACTGAGTAATAACCTCGATGACTCTATTATTATTTTCATGGTAATACCTCTTGGGTCCCCAGCTGCAGCGAGACGGCCTGCTGCCGTCCGTCCTGCTCCTCATCCTCAACACACACACACACACACACACACACACACACACACACACACACACACACACACACACACACACACACACACACACACACACACACACACACACACACACACACAAACAGAAGCAGTTTAACAATAGACTGGAGTCGAGGTTTTCATGCCAAGATTCAGTTGAGGCACAGCTTGCAGGCCCATTGTACAGTTACAAGAAAAGGAGCTTCTAGAATGGCCTTTGAATGTAATAGTTATTAAATGCATCACATAACTATGACAAGGTGTATAACGAAAGAGTTTAGGGTAAGAGGGAATATCTAGCTTCCTCTCCGTGGTCGTTGATGGATCAGCCTCTACCCCTTTCCATCTCAACGGTGGTGTTCCTCAAGGTTCTTCTGTATTGTCTCCTACACTTTTTCTCCTTATCCTCAAAGAAATGCTTTGTTTTACAGATATCTAAAGGCGCTCATATGCTGACGACTCAACACTGCATTCCTTCCATCCTTCATATCTGCTCCTTCTCTCACTCGATTTGCCTCTCGTCTCGACACAACTTCTTCAATAAACGCAGATTTGGACAGAGTATCTCACTGGGGGAGACGAAAGCTGGTTAAGTTTGACTCCTTCAGGACCCAGTTTCTGCCTATCTCCCTATCGAAAATTCCACAACTTTCCTCTCTCCTTTGACGGTTCTGTAATTCAAACTGTTGACTTAATTAGCATACTTGTAATTACGGTAACATCCACACTATCTTAGAAACGTCATATTACGGAAATAGTTAAGTCTGCCTCTAAGAAACTGGGAGTCCTGTTCATTATTACTGTTAATGTTTTCGTTATCATTTGCTTTACCTTTGACTCATTATCATCAAATTTTATGATGCCGTTATAGTCGTTTCCAGAATCATGGTCACAGTAATAGTGATACTGAAAATGAAACAATGATAACCAAAATAATTGTTCTTACCGACAAAGTTTACCCAGAAGGTTAACAGAGCAAATCAGGATGAGCAGACGCTGCGGGGTCGAAGCAGCACAACCAAAGTGGAGTTCATAGCCTGGTCACTACTGCCGGTCCGTCGACTGCTGCTTCTTGCCTCCATTACCAATGGTCAGTGTGAAGTACCATCCCTCATCACCAGAGTGGATTACTTGTTAATCTCTCTTTTGCTTCCTGCTCCCCTCCTCACCCTCGATCATCCCTTCCCATCCTATGCGCATCATCAGTGTTCACTCATACCTTCCTCGTCCGTCATCCTCCCTGGTGCGTCTCCGTCATCATCTTTGGACCAGAAACTTTTCCTTTTGAAGTGTTGTCACCCACGTGTCCTCACCTTGTCCCACCGACTATATATACCGCTATAATATACCGGCGATATATACCGCTATACTATACTGGCGATATATATCGCTATGATATACCGACTATAAATAATGCTATAATTTACCGGCGATATATACCGCTATGATATACCGACGATATATACCGCTATAATGTACTGGCGATATATACCGCTATAATATACCGGCGATATATAATGCTATAATATTCCATGACGTAATGGTCGTACCGTCATCCATAGTGTTGTCTTCCATCGCTGAAATATTATATCCCTTCCTGCCAGTGTATTTAGATTTTCTCTCTCTCTCTCTCTCTCTCTCTCTCTCTCTCTCTCTCTCTCTCTCTCTCTCTCTCTCTCTCTCTCTCTCTCTCTCTCTCTCTCTCTACTTCAAGCAGTTTCTCACCACCTTCTGTTCCATAATGTTGATGCGTCATTCTTTTTTACTTCCTCAAATACTTATCTTTCGTTTCCTTTTGACTAATCTCTTTTCTTCTACCTCCTTTTACCCTCTTATTCCCCTTCTTTCCCTTTTCAGCCCTCCCAGTATTTTCTCATATCATCTCCAATTCTTCCTTCCTCTCCCTCCTACTCCTCCTCCTCTTGCCCTCCTCCCTCCCTCTTCCCCCTGGCAAGCGGGCTAACGAGGCAAGTGTCCGGGACGAGGGTGACGGAGGTAATTAATATGTGTACACCATTCCCTGCGTCGCTGATGACGGGAGGTGGGTAGTGCTGGTTGATGACGGGAGGTGGGTAGTGCTGGTTGATGACGGGAGGTGGCTAGTGCTGGTTGATGACGGGAGGTGGGTAGTGCTGGTTGATGACGGGAGGTGGGTAGTGCTGGTTGATGACGGGAGGTGGCTAGTGCTGGTTGATGACGGGAGGTGGGTAGTGCTGGTTGATGACGGGAGGTGGCTAGTGCTGGTTGAGGGCGGGAGGTGGGTAGTGCTGGTTGATGACGGGAGGTGGGTAGTGCTGGTTGATGACAGGAGGTGGGTAGTGCTGGTTGATGACGGGAGGTGGGTAGTGCTGGTTGATGACGGGAGGTGGCTAGTGCTGGTTGATGACGGGAGGTGGTAGTGCTGGTTGATGACGGGAGGTGGTAGTGCTGGTTGATGACGGGAGGTGGCTAGTGCTGGTTGATGGACGGGAGGTGGGTAGTGCTGGTTGATGGACGGGAGGTGGGTAGTGCTGTTGATGACGGGAGGTGGGTAGTGCTGTTGATGACGGGAGGTGGGTAGTGCTTGGTTGATGACGGGAGGTGGGTAGTGCTGTTGATGACGGGAGGTGGGTAGTGCTTGGTTGATGACGGGAGGTGGCTAGTGCTGGTTGATGACGGGAGGTGGGTAGTGCTTGGTTGATGACGGGAGGTGGCTAGTGCTGGTTGATGGACGGGAGGTGGGTAGTGCTGGTTGAGACGGGAGGTGGGTAGTGCTGTTGATGACGGGAGGTGGGTAGTGCTGTTGATGACGGGAGGTGGGTAGTGCTGTTGATGACGGGAGGTGGGTAGTGCTGTTGATGACGGGAGGTGGGTAGTGCTTGGTTGATGACGGGAGGTGGGTAGTGCTTGGTTGATGACGGGAGGTGGGTAGTGCTTGGTTGATGACGGGAGGTGGTAGTGCTGGTTGATGGACGGGAGGTGGGTAGTGCTGTTGATGACGGGAGGTGGGTAGTGCTTGGTTGATGACGGGAGGTGGCTAGTGCTGGTTGATGACGGGAGGTGGCTAGTGCTGGTTGATGACGGGAGGTGGCTAGTGCTGGTTGATGACGGGAGGTGGGTAGTGCTTGGTTGATGACGGGAGGTGGCTAGTGCTGGTTGATGACGGGAGGTGGGTAGTGCTTGGTTGATGACGGGAGGTGGTAGTGCTGGTTGATTGACGGGAGGTGGCTAGTGCTGGTTGATGACGGGAGGTGGCTAGTGCTGGTTGATGACGGGAGGTGGCTAGTGCTGGTTGATGACGGGAGGTGGGTAGTGCTTGGTTGATGACGGGAGGTGGCTAGTGCTGGTTGATGACGGGAGGTGGCTAGTGCTGGTTGATGACGGGAGGTGGCTAGTGCTGGTTGATGACGGGAGGTGGGTAGTGCTTGGTTGATGACGGGAGGTGGGTAGTGCTTGGTTGATGACGGGAGGTGGCTAGTGCTGGTTGATGACGGGAGGTGGCTAGTGCTGGTTGATGACGGGAGGTGGCTAGTGCTGGTTGATGACGGGAGGTGGCTAGTGCTGGTTGATGACGGGAGGTGGCTAGTGCTGGTTGATGACGGGAGGTGGCTAGTGCTGGTTGATGACGGGAGGTGGCTAGTGCTGGTTGATGACGGGAGGTGGCTAGTGCTGGTTGATGACGGGAGGTGGCTAGTGCTGGTTGATGACGGGAGGTGGTAGTGCTGGTTGATGACGGGAGGTGGCTAGTGCTGGTTGATGACGGGAGGTGGGTAGTGCTTGGTTGATGACGGGAGGTGGGTAGTGCTGTTGATGACGGGAGGTGGCTAGTGCTGGTTGATGACGGGAGGTGGCTAGTGCTGGTTGATGGACGGGAGGTGGGTAGTGCTGTTGATGACGGGAGGTGGCTAGTGCTGGTTGATGACGGGAGGTGGTAGTGCTGGTTGATGACGGGAGGTGGCTAGTGCTGGTTGATGACGGGAGGTGGCTAGTGCTGGTTGATGACGGGAGGTGGCTAGTGCTGGTTGATGACGGGAGGTGGGTAGTGCTTGGTTGATGACGGGAGGTGGGTAGTGCTTGGTTGATGACGGGAGGTGGCTAGTGCTGGTTGATGACGGGAGGTGGCTAGTGCTGGTTGATGACGGGAGGTGGCTAGTGCTGGTTGATGACGGGAGGTGGGTAGTGCTTGGTTGATGACGGGAGGTGGGTAGTGCTTGGTTGATGACGGGAGGTGGGTAGTGCTGTTGATGACGGGAGGTGGCTAGTGCTGGTTGATGACGGGAGGTGGCTAGTGCTGGTTGATGACGGGAGGTGGGTAGTGCTGTTGATGACGGGAGGTGGCTAGTGCTGGTTGATGACGGGAGGTGGGTAGTGCTTGGTTGATGACGGGAGGTGGCTAGTGCTGTTGATGACGGGAGGTGGGTAGTGCTGTTGATGACGGGAGGTGGCTAGTGCTGGTTGATGACGGGAGGTGGGTAGTGCTGGTTGAGACGGGAGGTGGGTAGTGCTTGGTTGATGACGGGAGGTGGTAGTGCTGGTTGATGACGGGAGGTGGTAGTGCTGGTTGATGACGGGAGGTGGTAGTGCTGGTTGATGGACGGGAGGTGGGTAGTGCTTGGTTGATGACGGGAGGTGGCTAGTGCTGGTTGATGACGGGAGGTGGTAGTGCTGGTTGATGGACGGGAGGTGGGTAGTGCTGTTGATGACGGGAGGTGGGTAGTGCTTGGTTGATGACGGGAGGTGGTAGTGCTGGTTGATTGACGGGAGGTGGCTAGTGCTGGTTGATGGACGGGAGGTGGGTAGTGCTTGGTTGATGACGGGAGGTGGGTAGTGCTGGTGATGACGGGAGGTGGTAGTGCTGGTTGATGGACGGGAGGTGGGTAGTGCTTGGTTGATGACGGGAGGTGGGTAGTGCTTGGTTGATGACGGGAGGTGGGTAGTGCTGTTGATGACGGGAGGTGGTAGTGCTGGTTGATGACGGGAGGTGGTAGTGCTGGTTGATGACGGGAGGTGGCTAGTGCTGGTTGATGGACGGGAGGTGGGTAGTGCTGTTGATGACGGGAGGTGGGTAGTGCTGGTTGATGACGGGAGGTGGGTAGTGCTTGGTTGATGACGGGAGGTGGTAGTGCTGGTTGATGGACGGGAGGTGGGTAGTGCTTGGTTGATGACGGGAGGTGGCTAGTGCTGGTTGATGGACGGGAGGTGGGTAGTGCTGTTGATGACGGGAGGTGGGTAGTGCTGTTGATGACGGGAGGTGGCTAGTGCTGGTTGATGACGGGAGGTGGTAGTGCTGGTTGATGACGGGAGGTGGGTAGTGCTGTTGATGACGGGAGGTGGGTAGTGCTGTTGATGACGGGAGGTGGGTAGTGCTTGGTTGATGACGGGAGGTGGGTAGTGCTTGGTTGATGACGGGAGGTTGGCTAGTGCTGGTTGATGGACGGGAGGTGGGTAGTGCTGTTGATGACGGGAGGTGGTAGTGCTGGTTGATGACGGGAGGTGGGTAGTGCTGGTTGATGACGGAGGTGGGTAGTGCTGGTTGAGACGGGAGGTGGGTAGTGCTGTTGATGACGGGAGGTGGTAGTGCTGGTTGATGGACGGGAGGTGGGTAGTGCTGGTTGATGACGGGAGGTGGGTAGTGCTGTTGATGACGGGAGGTGGCTAGTGCTGGTTGATGACGGGAGGTGGCTAGTGCTGGTTGATGGACGGGAGGTGGGTAGTGCTGTTGATGACGGGAGGTGGCTAGTGCTGGTTGATGACGGGAGGTGGCTAGTGCTGGTTGATGACGGAGGTGGGTAGTGCTTGGTTGATGACGGGAGGTGGCTAGTGCTGGTTGATGACGGGAGGTGGGTAGTGCTGTTGATGACGGGAGGTGGGTAGTGCTGTTGATGACGGGAGGTGGTAGTGCTGGTTGATGACGGGAGGTGGTAGTGCTGGTTGATGACGGGAGGTGGGTAGTGCTGTTGATGACGGGAGGTGGGTAGTGCTGTTGATGACGGGAGGTGGCTAGTGCTGGTTGATGACGGGAGGTGGCTAGTGCTGGTTGATGACGGGAGGTGGGTAGTGCTTGGTTGATGACGGGAGGTGGCTAGTGCTGGTTGATGACGGGAGGTGGGTAGTGCTGTTGATGACGGGAGGTGGGTAGTGCTTGGTTGATGACGGGAGGTGGGTAGTGCTTGGTTGATGACGGGAGGTGGGTAGTGCTGTTGATGACGGGAGGTGGGTAGTGCTGTTGATGACGGGAGGTGGGTAGTGCTGTTGATGACGGGAGGTGGCTAGTGCTGGTTGATGACGGGAGGTGGGTAGTGCTGTTGATGACGGGAGGTGGGTAGTGCTGTTGATGACGGGAGGTGGGTAGTGCTTGGTTGATGACGGGAGGTGGGTAGTGCTTGGTTGATGACGGGAGGTGGGTAGTGCTTGGTTGATGACGGGAGGTGGGTAGTGCTTGGTTGATGACGGGAGGTGGCTAGTGCTGGTTGATGACGGAGGTGGGTAGTGCTTGGTTGATGACGGGAGGTGGCTAGTGCTGGTTGATGACGGGAGGTGGCTAGTGCTGGTTGATGACGGGAGGTGGCTAGTGCTGGTTGATGACGGGAGGTGGGTAGTGCTGTTGATGACGGGAGGTGGCTAGTGCTGGTTGATGACGGGAGGTGGCTAGTGCTGGTTGATGACGGGAGGTGGCTAGTGCTGGTTGATGACGGGAGGTGGCTAGTGCTGGTTGATGACGGGAGGTGGCTAGTGCTGGTTGATGGACGGGAGGTGGGTAGTGCTGTTGATGACGGGAGGTGGCTAGTGCTGGTTGATGACGGGAGGTGGCTAGTGCTGGTTGATGACGGGAGGTGGGTAGTGCTGTTGATGACGGGAGGTGGTAGTGCTGGTTGATGACGGGAGGTGGCTAGTGCTGGTTGATGACGGGAGGTGGCTAGTGCTGGTTGATGACGGGAGGTGGTAGTGCTGGTTGATGACGGGAGGTGGCTAGTGCTGGTTGATGACGGGAGGTGGCTAGTGCTGGTTGATGGACGGGAGGTGGGTAGTGCTTGGTTGATGACGGGAGGTGGGTAGTGCTTGGTTGATGACGGGAGGTGGGTAGTGCTGTTGATGACGGGAGGTGGCTAGTGCTGGTTGATGACGGGAGGTGGCTAGTGCTGGTTGATGACGGGAGGTGGCTAGTGCTGGTTGATGACGGGAGGTGGGTAGTGCTGGTTGATGACGGGAGGTGGGTAGTGCTGTTGATGACGGGAGGTGGCTAGTGCTGGTTGATGACGGGAGGTGGCTAGTGCTGGTTGATGACGGGAGGTGGCTAGTGCTGGTTGATGACGGGAGGTGGCTAGTGCTGGTTGATGACGGGAGGTGGGTAGTGCTTGGTTGATGACGGGAGGTGGTAGTGCTGGTTGATGACGGGAGGTGGGTAGTGCTTGGTTGATGACGGGAGGTGGGTAGTGCTTGGTTGATGACGGGAGGTGGGTAGTGCTTGGTTGATGACGGGAGGTGGGTAGTGCTTGGTTGATGACGGGAGGTGGCTAGTGCTGGTTGATGACGGGAGGTGGGTAGTGCTTGGTTGATGACGGGAGGTGGGTAGTGCTGTTGATGACGGGAGGTGGGTAGTGCTTGGTTGATGACGGGAGGTGGGTAGTGCTGTTGATGACGGGAGGTGGCTAGTGCTGGTTGATGACGGGAGGTGGTAGTGCTGGTTGATGACGGGAGGTGGTAGTGCTGGTTGATGACGGGAGGTGGCTAGTGCTGGTTGATGACGGGAGGTGGGTAGTGCTGTTGATGACGGGAGGTGGCTAGTGCTGGTTGATGACGGGAGGTGGCTAGTGCTGGTTGATGACGGGAGGTGGGTAGTGCTGTTGATGACGGGAGGTGGCTAGTGCTGGTTGATGACGGGAGGTGGGTAGTGCTTGGTTGATGACGGGAGGTGGGTAGTGCTTGGTTGATGACGGGAGGTGGCTAGTGCTGGTTGAGGGCGGGAGGTGGGTAGTGCTGTTGATGACGGGAGGTGGGTAGTGCTGTTGATGACGGGAGGTGGGTAGTGCTGTTGATGACGGGAGGTGGTAGTGCTGGTTGATGACGGGAGGTGGCTAGTGCTGGTTGATGACGGGAGGTGGGTAGTGCTTGGTTGATGACGGGAGGTGGCTAGTGCTGGTTGATGACGGGAGGTGGGTAGTGCTTGGTTGATGACGGGAGGTTGGCGCCGGGTCGCTCAAAGGCTCCACTTGACCATGCGAGAATAACGGGGGAGCTTGTTAATGGATTGATCCACTACACTGATCCAGCCAGACCTGCAAACGTGGCCCACTCACCCTGCACTTGTTATGGCAGAGATGGATACACACCATGAGTCTCTCAGTATGTATATGTGTGTATGTACGTAAGTTTGCGTTTCTTGATATATATATATATATATATATATATATATATATATATATATATATATATATATATATATATATATATATATAATATATATACATATCCCTGGGGATAGGGTAGAAAGAATACTTCCCTTGCATTCTTCACGTGTTGTAGAAGGCGACTAAGGGGGACGGGAGCGGGGGGGCTAAAAGCCCTCCCTCCTTGTATTTTAACCACCTTAACCTCCTTGTATTTTAACATCCTCATCCTACCACCCACTATCGTTTATCCCACACCCACCTCCTTTCTCCCGCATGCCGCTCACATTTCTTGCTTTCCTGACTACCTTCCATCCCTCATCCACTTTATTATTATCTGCCATTCTTCACCCAGTCTCTTCTAATGTCTCCTCTCATTAACCTCTTTTCCATCCCACTCACTTTCATCATCATCACATCCATATCTCTTTCCGAAAGCCTCTACCAACATTCAGGAATAATCAGACATCGCTCCAGCCGCTTCCCCTATGCAAGTTTATATCCAAAAGCGTCTCTTCTGTACGCTTACCTGCTGCAACAGAGGATTGACTGAACCTAAAAATCTATCATAAGAATCCCAAAATTAGTAACTTAATCAAGAAAAGCATTCTAACTCATAAGGTAACCATTAATCTTTAAACTCATATTCATAGCTGAGGCTACAAATACCAGAGTAATCCGAACTTTAGTGGTATGACATCACCTCAGTCATAGGTACATCTCTCACTTACAATAATGCTGATATAAGCGCCACAGGAAGAATCAGCATAGCTCTGTTTTAAGCCGACCAATCATGGTTATAACAAAACGATTTTAGAATAATTCAGCGACATATAAAACGTACAATTATTGCAAACCATCTACCTTAGGGAAAACTATCTGGTCATCAACATTCAAAATTTTGGGAGACAGACATATTCTAAGATATCCTTTCACCAGTCAGCTGGTTCAGTGCTAATGTGAAGCGAACCTTCCTGAGCACATCCAGTCACTGGGCCTGAGCAACACACACTCACCTGACGTGATTTTTATGCTGCAGCCAGCGACCAACCCGACCTGACCACGTCCCCGACCTGACCTTAAGGTCTTTCCATCATTTTGTCAGCCACTTATCTTCAGGATACCAAGATGAAGAATCAAAAGCGTGTACCTTCTATTACGTGACCTTTTACTTAGTTTGCTTACTTGATTATATCCTTTGCTTAAATAAAACGTTGTTCTTTTGTAATCATTGTACAGTGAATGCATTTGTGTATCACTGGAGGTGCATTACGTTATATGTGTATTTGTGCTTGTTCTTTCTTTGCTCCACATACCATACGGGTCTTCTAAACAGCAACAATGTGGGAACATTTTCTTGAAATTCACTGTATGCTATCCCCTCTTCCCCTTGAATTCAATGAAAAAATAATTGGAGTTTTAGAATGTTTATCATTTTGCTGATTACTCCAAGTTAACAATAATGTACAGCAGCCATACTAAAGCCATTACTGTGCGAAGAAAAAGAAAAAAGAAGAAAACTTTCGTCCATTTCATAAAGAGGATGAAAGCAAGTGTCGTTGAGGAAGCCTTGCTGTGTTAGTGTGAGGCAATGTTTAACAGCCAGAAGGCGAGGCACTTTCCCTCTTTAGTGATAGTCTGACTGAAAAAATGTCAAATTAAGTAGTTGGCTTGTGTCAGCTGACGGTAAATATCTGGACAATTTATCCTTCCATCCCAGGGGAAAGAAACTGGTACCAGGAGAGTGAGTGGAGGGGCGGGGGTAAGCAGTATGAGGAAAATGAGAAGATTGAAGAGGAAAAAATTAATTAATCGATGAAGAGAATTGCTGACTACAGCACCACATTACACGAAAGCGCTCAGGATTCTCGTGTTTACTAAATGGCGTCCTAGCTACGTCTCTTCGTTGTATATCAACTGACTATTATATTTCTTTCTTGCATCTCCCCTGATGATGTGATTATTACACAAAAGTGCACTTGGTAACTTATCGTGTCTCATTTCCTCGTGGACTCATTAGAATAAACTTGATCACGCGCTCAATTGTGATATTTTCCAATATATGGATGGAACCATGGAAACGGAAGTGAGTCACAGGGTGGGGGAGGGGTCGAAAGTTCTGGGAGCGTTTAAAAATGTGTGGAAGGCGAGAACATTACCTCGGAAAGCAAAAATGGGCATGTTTGAAGGAATATTGGTTCCAACAATGTTATATGGTTGCAAGGTGTGGGCTATAGATAGAGTTGTTCGGAGGAGGGTGGATGTGTTGGAAATGAGATGTTTGGGGACAATATGTGGTGTGAGGTGGTTTGATCGAGCAAGTAATGAAAAGGTAAGAGAGATGTGTGGTAATAAAAAGAATGTGGTTGAGAGAGCAGAAGAGGGTGTTTTGAAATGGTTTAGTCACATGGGGAGAATGAGTGAGTAAAGATTGACAAAGAGGATATATATGTGTCTGAGGTGGAGGGAACGAGAAGTGGGACACCAAATTGGAAGTGGAAAGATGGAGTGAAAAAGATTTTGATCCATCGGGGCCTGAACATGCAGGAGGGTGAAAGGCGTGCAAGGAATAGAATGAATTGGAACTATGTGGTATGCCGGGTCGACGTGCCGTCAATGAATTGAACCAGGGCATGGGAAGCGTCTGGGGTAAACCATGGAAAGTTTTGTGGGGTCTGGATGTGGAAAGGGAGCTGTGGTTTTAGTGCATTATACATGACAGCTAGAGACTGAGTGTGGATGCATGTGGCCTTTGTTGTCTTTTCCTAGCGCTACTTCGCGCGCATGCGGGGGGAGGGGGGTTCGTCATATCATGTGTGGCCGGGGGTGACGGGAATGAATAAAGGCAGCAAGTATGAATTATGTACATGTGTATATATGTATATGTATGTGTATATATACATGTATGTATACGTTGAAATGTATAGGTATGTATATGTGCGTGTGTGGACATGTATGTATCTACATGTGTATGTGGGTGGGCTGGGCCATTCTTTCGTCTATTTCCTTGCGCTATCTCGCTAACACGGGAAACAGCGACAAAGTATAATAATATATATGATATTTATTATCATTATTTGCTTTGTCACTGTCTCCCGCGTTAGCGAGGTAGCGCAAGGAAACAGACGAAAGAATGGCCCAACCCACCCACATACACATGTATATGATATATATATATATATATATATATATATATATATATATATATATATATATATATATATATATATATATATATATATATATATATATATATATATATATACATATATATATATATATATATATATATATATATATATATATATATATATATATATATATATATATATATATATATATATATATATATATATATATATATATATATATGTATATATATATATATATACATATATATATATATATATATATATATATATATATATATATATATATATATATATATATATATATATATACACACACACACACACAAACAGTCTGCTTTGTTGCAGAAATAAGGGTTGTTGGCAAACAAAAGTTATGAGGTATTACCCAATTTTCACAAATTGTTGTTCATACCAAAAAGAAAAAGAGAAACAAGAACACTGCCACGCATGCCGCGGCCAGAAGGACTTCCCAGCCACGTGTGTAAATTTGTAAATTTCTCCCATTTGACCTACAGCACATGTGCGACTTCAGAAATATCGGGGCCATGTTTTCTCGCCTCCGGTTTACAATTTGCATACGTAAGAAATTTAATATCAATTCCACGGGTGAAAACAGAATCATATTACAATGTCGGAAAATTCCTGACCATGTTTGTTTGTGCAGAGTTTTTTCTTCCGAGATCAAATGATGTGTGTTGACGTTCTAGGGTAACTTTCTTCCTGCTATTGTTTACACTGCGGGTCCCTTCTTACTTCATGTTATGTCAACATATTGTGTTCCCTCACACATAAGATGGCCACGAGTTTACCTTCTTCTCAAATGTTATATGTTTACCCAACGGCCTCCTTCCGTCTCCTCAATTACAACGTTCATTTGCACAAAGCGAAGACCAAACACCTGAGCGAGATTCTGTTTTGAATCCATATTTATTGAATTTGATCCCAATCTTCAAGTCTTGTTTAAGAAAAGAACCAAAATAAATATGGCCATGTTGACTTTCCTTGTGGCGGGAAAACAAGGGTTGGTTGTTTATGGGGGCGAGTTATTTTCCCCGCCGAGCCTCTCATTCTCCCAGGCAGCCATTATCATATTTCCACCCAAGTTTCCCCGGTTGTAATAGCGCACATTACTAAGACAAATGCCCCTCTGCCTCCAAGACCTTCATATTTCAGTCAGTGAGAACAAAAGGGGCACATATTTTATTCGGTCTTGATAAAGGATCGCGCCCCTTTTACACTAAATTAGACGTTTTCTTGGCCCCCGTACGCCCTGGCAGGTTTATAGACGGCGGGGCCGTGACGTCATGATATTAATTTCACCGAGCGTTCTGATTGGTGGAGACAGCAGGGATATTGAGCGAGATGGACTTTTACTGACCAATAAGATACCAGGAATTTATCATGGTTCAGGCTAGGTTAATACTCGGGAACACTCTCTGCAGAACAATAAGTTTGTGTCCGGGCAAACATGAAGAACCTGGAGAAGCAACAGCAAGATAAATTACATAGTTATTAGAATAAGTTATGGCCTTCTTGATGGCTGGAAATTAAACGTCCAAAACTTTCCTTCCCGCGAGATGCCGAGTTTTGATTTGTTTGGTTCGTGTTTTGAACAGAATTTCGTGTTTTCTGGAAACTTTGGAGTGATACATTATCAAAGGGATTTGCAGCTGAGCGTTTGGTTTAGAGAAATAAGAATTATCTAAATGTTCTTTTAAGTCAGTAGTTCCTGAGCTACTTCATAATGTATCAGTTAATCATCGTAAGGTCACATGAGAGCCAACGACGCCTCCTTAACTACTATTTCTTATAATTGATCTTTTGACATAACCGCCATGTTTACTAAGATATACATATACCGATGGTATACATATACGACGACTGCCGGTAGCAAGTGACCCCGACTAACAAGGTCCTCTTGTGTTCGCAGCTCAAGAGACCTGTGAAGGTTGATCTCGAACACCGAGACAAATGTACAGCGGCGACTCACAACATCACGTTAAAGGGACGTTCTGTGCTCGTTGCTTGGGGCGTTACGAAAGACTCGGGGTGTTACGGAGGCCTGAGAGCGTTACGAAGCACTCAGTCATCCCCCCCTCAAAAAAATAAAAGAATACAAAAGTTACGAAGGCCACAAAGCCTTGCGAAGGTTTCAGAGCGTTACATTGATTTACAACACATTAATCCTGTCGCTCTTTATTGCCTTATCTTCCCTCTCCCTCGATGTAAACACTGATCACTAAAAGCATAGGAAGTTATGGTCTTAGCAGAAGACGTATCAATTTACCTTATTCCTTGAACTTTTTTCATCAAAATCTTCCACAAAATATGACGAACAATATGGCAAAGAATTTGTAAATTTTTCAGATATTAGGATAACTGTAAAAGAAAAGCAAAGTCATACAAGATACAGAACAAATAGATTGTTATAACTGAACCATAGCGCTTTGGACCGTCACAAGAACGATGCTGCTATCCAATAATAGAGGCGGTGTCATCAATGCATCAATGGCCGCTATATAGGATGAGAAGATAGCGCAACGTTGATGTCGCTCAGTTCGTCTTATTGGGCACTAGCCGATAATGGCGGCAATATTTTCGTATCAGGAGATGGTAAGGATTTTTATTTGGTAGGAGGGAGGTGGGGAGGGAGGATGGGAGGGAAGCAGAAGTATAGGGAGGGGAGAGAAGGCTACAAGAGGCGACGGAGAGTGGGAAAGAATGGAGAGAGAGAGAGAGAGAGAGAGAGAGAGAGAGAGAGAGAGAGAGAGAGAGAGAGAGAGAGAGAGAGAGAGAGAGAGAGAGAGAGAGAGAGAGAGAGAGCAGCCTGGAAAAGACAGAAGTGACTGTGAAAATGTATGATATTCGAAACTAAGAGCAGTAACTGACAGTCTAGTGACGATACATTGTAAATCTTTATCAGTTTTTTGACTTCGGTTTCATCATTTAGCCTGACAATATCCTCAATCCGGAATTATTTCTTATTCGATTTTCCAAACATTTCTAGAGATTAATTTCTTTGTTTCCTTATATCATTTCATACTTTTCATACCTGGCGTGCCATTCTTCCAGTCAGTCATCTGCTCATGCGTCCTCAAAGGTACAGGCACTCTCAGTCACTAAACAGCCAAATACTTCGACAGTTACTCGAGATTTCCTTTGTGCAGTGATTCACACAACCTATGGTGTTACTGGTCTCTATCACTCTTGAAGCCAGTGTCTAGCACAGCTAACACACCAAGTGCCGGTCACAAGACCAGTTTTTCCTCCGAAAGCCAATTACATGTCCAGCAGATACCCCCGGCGCCAGTCACTAGTCACCTTAACCCAAGGGCGAGGCTACGAGGGGTAAAAAGTTGTAAATAGCGGCGTACGACCTCTTCCGCTCGGCTTCCTCAGGTAAATCTTAAGTCCAGTTCAGCTTGGTACTCGACCCAGCCCTCCTCCAGGAGTTTTTTTACGTCTTTCCCACTTCCCGCTTCCTGCTCCTTACCTCCTTACAATGTGTCTCCACTTCCCTGTTCCCAGTTCCTTTAAACGTACTTTACACTTCAATTCCATTTTATGCCTTCTTACTTTCCTATTAACCGACCCTTTTTAATGTCGTCCTACTTCAGTGTTCCTGCCCTTTACAGTGCCTTCTTTACTCTCACTACTTTACTTCTATCTTCCTTTGTTCCGAGATTTTTAGATGTGGTTTCTTATGTTTTCTTTAGATTTATTCATTACTGAGTTTATCGAGCATCTTGTCGCGTCTTCTCCTTTATCTTCTCCTTTCTTTTGTGTTGCTCTCAGCACACAGATGTTTGGCTCCTGTTTCTTATGGCCAAAGGATGATAGTCCAGGCTCAGGTGTGGTCTTGATATGGGGAGGAATCTTGTCTACTAATGTTGCTGTCTTTCACTCATACATAAAAATAGTTCTTATCCAGTACTGATCTCTCTCTCTCTCTCTCTCTCTCTCTCTCTCTCTCTCTCTCTCTCTCTCTCTCTCTCTCTCTCTCTCTCTAAGTAAGTAACCGTAAGCATCAAGTATTCTCTCTCTCTCTCTCTCTCTCTCTCTCTCTCTCTCTCTCTCTCTCTCTCTCTCTCTCTCTCTCTCTCTCTCTCTCTCTCTCTCTCTCTCTCTCTCTCTCTCTCTCTCTCTCTCTCTCTTTCCCTCCTCTTCCAGAGAGCCACGACTGCCGCACCTATTGTTTGACTGGGGCCATTCCCACAGCCATGCCTCACTGTGGATCACTTCATCCCTCACTATCTTTATCTATAACTCCATAACTCCTTTCTCTAATTCCCCTCAGCGCCGTCCACATATGTCAGAATCTATCTGTGTCTGACTCATCTAATGGCAAAAGAAAAACCAAACGTCAAATTCTATCCGGTGCCTCTCTTTCTCTTTCTCCTCCGTTTTATAGCAGCTATCTTACTTTTCCTCTCCTTTTTCATGATATTTGTTATACAAGTGTCTATTCCCTTCATTCTTTTAAATTTCTAAGTAATACTCATTTGAGTTTTACTGTCTCATCTGCTGTTGTCTACTCTCCTGCTTTTCCTCTTGTTTCTTGTGGTGTATCTGTTTCTCGTCTTCGTCTTGGTTCTCCTAAACTGTCAGCTTCTTCTCGTCTTGTGGACAGTCTACCCCTCACGTCTCTTGTACTCCTCTAACTCCTCGTGCAGAAGAGCCCTTTCCTTCCGCTCCTGTTGTTCCATCTTCTGGGACTGCATGTGTTCCAGTCTCTGCGGTTTTCCTTGCTTTATTCCCTCATTCACTGCTTCTCCCGCTATCTTTCCTACTCTCGTCCTGCTGTTTCACTGCTGCACTGCTGCTCCTGCTTGCGCTGGTGCTGCCCCCATCCGTCGCCTGGGTATGATCTTCTCGGGTCTATCGCTGATGCGTCCGCCACTTTATTGCAGGAAACAATAGCAATGAAGGAGACTTATGGAGGTCGATACGCCGCCCCGCTCCCTCAAGTAATAAAATGGGTTTAGGAGCATAGCAAGAAATCAGATGAATCCCATTTATAACCCGCATCTCCTCCGCGGCACCAAGATCCCAGTCAGGGTGGGGGAGAGGGAAGGGGACAAGGAGGAGGAGGAGGAGAAGGAGGAGGAGGAGGAAAAGGGGAAGGGGGAGAAGAAGGATGAAGAGGGTAATAGAAGAGATCTTGTTCAGACGCGGATAAAGAGGTGGGGGCTAGGAGGGTAAGAGTAGGGGCAGGAGAGTAGAAGTGATGCCGTCGAATGGTTGGTGGTGATGACGGGAGAAAAGAGGAAGGGGAGAGAAGAGAACCTCACCACGAAGGGAGAGGAAAATGAAAATGAAGGGCAAAGGAGGATATGCAGGAATAATTGCCAGCGAAGATAAGAGGAAGGAAAAGGAAATGCATATGGAAGAGGAGGAGAGACAAGGAGGATATGTGGTAAGAAAGGCGTGAAAGGAGAAAGAAGGATAGCAGAAAATGTTGGTGGAAAGACGAAAGTCGGTAGTGGAGGAAAGGCTGCTATGTGTTGGACGGCTTCCTGGGTAACAATGGGTATTCTGCAGGTCAACATGATCAGAGGCGGGACCCAGAAGAAAGAGAAAGTAAGAGAACAACGGCTGTTGTGATCGTTAAGAGTCAAGATAAAGAGAATAATAAGAAAGACAAGAAACTAAGACTGAAAGGAAGTCAAGCTTAACATAGGAGCGCAGGAACCTACCACATCGGAAACACTGTGGTGAAACATTAACAAGATACTAAAGGCAACACGAAAATGAATTCATAAAGAAGGAAAGAGCCAAGACATAAGCGAGGAGGAGGAGGAAGGGAAGAAGGGTCGTGGTGAGGTGGTGCGCAGTCCACAACATGGCCGGCGGCAGCGTCAGCGGACGGCATGTGAGTTTTGACGAGCATGCCGGCCACCTCCCCAGGTTACCACAACACTAACATCCGCGTCGCTCCTGGCTGAATGTTATATATATATATATATATATATATATATATATATATATATATATATATATATATATATATATATATATATATTTATAGATAGATAGATAGATAGATAGATAGAGAGAGAGAGAGAGAGAGAGAGAGAGAGAGAGAGAGAGAGAGAGAGAGAGAGAGAGAGAGAGAGAGGCTTTTTGAGTAGTTTCGGCAAAGTCTGAGTGTGTGTGTTGTGTAACACTGTCTTTATATCGTTCGTCCCCATCTATTGTTTCCCTGCCAATCAGATATTTGTGACTCCTGGACAATGACCCCCAAGTAGTGCATCAAAATCTGTAATTATATCATGTCTCCCCGCTCCCACCGGGACCTGTCGTGAGGGACCGTCCCTAAGTTAGACGAAGACTGGTCCCATGGGAACTGGGCCGGGCACACGCTCCCAGCTGTCCCCCGGTAGGTCACCATCAGTCTTAGGATATTAGCTTAAACAGTGTTACATACTGATACTTAAGACAGAAGTATTGAAATTATTCTCTTGTTCTAAAGACTTGACCTTTGTGAATGACATACACTAGATTGTATCTTCCTTTCCTAGCTAGTGAAGGTCACTGCACCACCTGAAGACTGCTGCACACTCTGCACTCATCTGGTGATTATTGCTTTGATAATAACATTCATCCACCATCACCTGCGAAGGAAAGAGTTTATGATGAATTTGGACAGACAAATAGTTATCCTCAGTTCGTCAACCCTGGAGGGGTTGGACGCAGACATGAAACATATCGTCACGTCACAACTACCGTCTGGTACGTTCGTCTACGTTGGACGGTGCGTCACAACTACCGTCTGGTACGTCCGTCTCCGTTGGACGGTGCGTCACAACTACCGTCTGGTACGTCCGTCTCCGTTGGACGGTGCGTCACAACTACCGTCTGGTACGTCCGTCTCCGTTGGACGGTGCGTCACAACTACCGTCTGGTACGTTCGTCTCCGTTGGACGGTGCGTCACAACTACCGTCTGGTACGTCCGTCTCCGTTGGACGGTGCGTCACAACTACCGTCTGGTACGTCCGTCTCCGTTGGACGGTGCGTCACAACTACCGTCTGGTACGTCCGTCTCCGTTGGACGGTGCGTCACAACTACCGTCTGGTAGGTGCATCTCTTCTGGCGAGACTGAGCGAAAGTAATATGCAGGACAACCAGTTCCTGGTGCAGGAGGTTCATGATTTATCACTCACTAATTCCGATGGAGCACAAGTGTTGCCTGAACGCTAGTAGGCCATACATGGATAACTGGTCTGGTGTATGATAGACACATATATGACTAGTCGGACAAATGGTAGACAAATGAATGACTAGTTAGATGTATAGTAGATACAAGGGTGACTGGTTAGATGTATGGGTGACATATGGATGACTGGTCGGATGCATAGCAGACATATGGGTAAACACATGGATGACAAGTCAGATGTATGGCAGACTTATGGATGACGCAGGAGCTGTCGCTCGTGCTGGGGGCGGCTGGACACCGTCCTTACTTTCATAGACTGGTTGATTATGCTGATTACGTGGATAATGCAAATACGTGACATGGTAATGAATACGACAAAGAGGGGAGCGGCCAATTACCATACTAATGCAGGGAGAAGCGGCCACCTGGGACGACCTGCCGGGGCCACACACACACTGGGCACACGACCAGTCACGACCTCCTGACAAACTAGAGACACAACAGTCGCCATCTATTAACTCATCGTAGACGCTACCAGCCACGACACGCTGCCACACTAGATATAAAACTACCCAATAGCCAGTGATGCGACGGGGCAAACTAGTCAAGATCCAACGACAGGATGAAGATGCCAGCTAACATGAGCCTCAGGCGAAGCGGAGACACGAACCGGCATGCTCTGGTGGTTCACTTGGTGATACAAGCCACTCATCCACTTCAACGAGCCGGTCACACACTGGGGAAACAACTGCCTAAACACTTTAGGACTGCGACTAAATCACGACCAACTGACTTAACATGATGAAGAACACCCTTAACATCCTGACACACTGGTGGTAAGTCCCAGTGGGACACTCCCGAATACGACAAGTGACGTCATGATGCACCGTGGCCAACCAACATCCACTGATATATTATGATAATATATATATATATATATATATATATATATATATATATATATATATATATATATATATATATATATATATATATATATATATATGTATATATATATATATATATATGTATACATACATATATATATATATATATATATATATATATATATATATATATATATATATATATATATATATATATATATATATATATATATATATATATATGTATATATATATATATATATATATATATATATATATATATATATATGTATATATATATATATATATATATATATATATATATATATATATATATATATATATATATATATATATGTATATATATATATATATATATATATATATATATATATATATATATATATATATATATATATATATATATATATATATATATATATATATATATATATATATATTTATCTTATTTATTTTGCTTTGTCGCTGTCTCCCGCGTTTGCGAGGTAGTACAAGGAAACAGACGAAAGAAATGACCCAACCCACCCCCATACACATGTATATACATACACGTCCACACACGCAAATATACATACCTATACATCTCAATGTACACATATATATACACACACAGACACATACATATATACCCATGCACACAATTCACACTGTCTGCCTTTATTCATTCCCATCGCCACCTCGCCACACACACACACACACACACACACACACACACACACATATATATATATATATATATATATATATATATATATATATATATATATATATATATATATATATATATATATATATATATATATATATATCTTTTCTTTTCTTTCATACTATTCGCCATTTCCCGCATTAGCGAGGTAGCGTTGAGAACAGAGGACTGGGCCTTTGAGGGAATATCCTCACCTGGCCCCCTTCTCTGTTCCCTCTTTTGGAAAATTAAAAAAAAAAAAAGCGAGAGGGGAGGATTTCCAGCCCCCCGCTCCCTCCCCTTTTAGTCGCCTCCTACGACACGCAGGGAATACGTGGGAAGTATTCTTTCTCCCCTAACCCCAGGGATATATATATATATATATATATATATATATATATATATATATATATATATATATATATATATATATATATATATATATATATATATATATATAGCCACTGAAAGTGGATGGAGAGAGATGGGTGATTACTGATGCTTATGCACATGGTTATGAGAGGAAAGATCATGAGAGGCAAGTGTTTTGGGAGCAGCTGAGTGAGTGTGTCAGCAGCTTTGGTGCACGAGACCGGATATTAGTGATGAGTGATCTAAATAAGGAGGTGAATAATGTGGCAGTTGAGGGTACAATTGGTGTTTTGAATGGAAATGGTGAAGAGTTTGTGGATTTGTGTGCTGAAAAAGGATGAAGATTGAGAATACCTGGTTTAAAAGAGAGAGTTATACGTAAGTATACGTATGTAAGTAGGAGAGATGGTCAAAGGGCATTATTGGATTACGTGTTAATTGATAGGCGTGTAAAAGAGAGACTTTTGGATGTTAATGTGGTGAGAGGGGCAGCTGGAGGGATGTCTGATCACTATCTTGTGGAGGCAAAGGCCAAGATTTGTAGAGGTTTTCAAGAAAGAAGGGAGAATGTTGGGGAAAAGGGAGTGGTGAGAGTAAACGGGCTTGGAAAGGAGACATGTGTGAAAAAGTACCAAGAGAGATTGAATGTAGAATGACATATGGTGAGAGCAAATGACGTGAGAAGAGTAGGTGAGGAACGGGATGTATTTAGGGAAGCAATGGTGGCATGTGAAAAAGATGCATGTGTCATGAGAAAGGTGGAAGGCGGGCAGATTAGAAAGGTTAGTGAGTGGTGGGATAAAGAAATAAGGTTGTTAGTGAAAGAAAAAAGAGTGCCAAAGACTGGGAGATGTATAGAAGAAAGCGGCAGGAGGTCAAGAGGAACCTTGTTGAAAAAGAGGGAAAATGAGAGTTGGGTTGAGAGAGTACCATTAAACTGTAGGGAAAATAAAAATATGTTCTGGAAGGCGGTAGATAACGTGCGTAAGACGAGAGAACAAGGGGGTAAGGGGGAGGTGATAACAGGTAGTATTGAAGTGAGAAGGAGATGGAGTATGTTGATTGTTTGTTGAATGTGGTTAATGGCAGAATGGCAGATATAGGGTGTTTTGGTTGGAGTGGTGTGCGAAGTGAGAGGGTCAGGCAAAATTGTTTGGTTATGAAAGAAGAAGTGGTGAAAGCTTTGCGGAAGATGAAATCCGGAAAAGCGGCGAATTTGGATGTTTCTCCAGTTGAACTATTATGAAAGGGGGTGACCGTGTTGTTGATTGATCGGGAAGGATGTTCAGTGTATGTATGGATTACGGTAAAGTGCCTGCGGATTGGCGGAATGCATGTATAGTGCCACTGTACAAAGGTGAAGGGGATAAAAGTGAGTGTTCAAACTACAGAGGAACAAGTTTGTTGAATATTCCTGGGAAACTGTATGTGAGGGTATTAACTGAGAGGGTGAAGGCATGTACAGACCATCAGATTGGAGGGAGAGTGTGGTTTCAGAAGTAGTATAGGATGTGTGAATCAGGTGTTTGCTTTGAAGAGTATGTGTGAAAAATATTTAGAAAAACAGATGGATTTGCATAGACCATTTATGGATTTAGAGAGGCCATATGAAAAGGTTGATAGAGATGCTTTGTGGAAGGTCTTAAGAGTGTATGGTGTAGGGGGAAAGCTGCTGGAAGAAGTGAAAAGTTTTTATCAAAGATGTAAAGGGTGTGTGCAAGTAGGAAGCGGGGAGAGTGACAGGTTCGCAGTGAAGGTCGGTCTGTGGCAGGGGTGTGTGATGCCTCCATGGTTGTTTAATTTCTTTATGAATGGGGTGGTTAGGAAGGTAACTGCAAGAGTTTTAGAGAAAGGAGCGAATATGCAGTCTATTGTGGATGAGAGGGCTTGGGAAGTGAGTTAGTTGCTTGTTCGCCGATGATACAACACTGGTGGCTGATTCAAGTGAGAAACTGCAAAAGCTGGTGACAGTTTTGAAAAGTATGTGGAAGGAGAAAGTTGAGAGTAAATGTTAATAAGAGCAAGGTTATTAGGTTCAGAAGAAATGAAACATGATCATAGGATCAGAAACCTGCATGCGTTTGCTTACTCCGTCCTTTACTTCACCAGCTCTTATTTCTCATATCCACTTCGCCAATTCCTATCTTACACTTATACCTTTTGGTTGATTGCCATACCCTGAACCTCCTGCAGCTACACATTGCACCATATACTGCACCTTCTGCCATATATTTCACTGTACCTTGTGCCCTAGGCAATCTGATTTCTAAAACATATCAAACAACGTAAAGATTTTTCATCTTGAGTAGAGCACTGATACAGTTGTCTGTGTGTTCACTGTCTATAAGCGCTACACTGGTTGCTAATACAGAACCTCTTCTTCGAAAAAAAAAAAAGAAAAAGCAAAATGGATAGAAGAGAGACAAGTGAAATAGGTATCAAATCAAAAGAAATAAGATACAGAAAACGAGAAATGAAACTTATTACTGAAGGAGCCATGAAAGTAACATAGTACTGAGTCGAGACTGAACCAGTACCCATAACAAGGATACCGAGCAAATACTAACAATTTTAGTATACTGAACCAGTTCTGATATCATCATGGCAGTCAGCAGGCATTAGGGATGCTGGAGTATTTAGGGAACATAACAATATTATGGTATTAGACCGAGCGTTATAAGCCTATGTTATTAACTAAAGGTGTGTTAGTGAACCAGCAATGATGTCACAGTATTCAGTATTCAGGTAACCTGCTAGGTCTTACAGTGTGCCGTAACAGACACCGACGAGGTAGTGAGCCAATACTGAGAGATATACCTGTGATCAGGTACTAACGACTTCTTGGCAATTTCAGTATCATTGTTTTGGTGCTAATACTAAACAGCGTCTGGGTAGTGAGTGACCCAAGACTATTTCTTTAAGTAATATCATACTAGAAACATTTCGGGTCTCATCAGCTGGAGCAATGTTGAGATAGTAACTAGTAATTACAAACTTGTGGTACTGAGCTAGTGATGACTTTTTTATAGCACTAAGTCACTCTGATTATAATGTGGATATGAGGTAGGTTGGCACTTACATCCATCGCTCTCGCAAACGCAGCTACTCTCGCTGCAGGTTCACGTCAGAATGACTTCTTGATAATTGTGATAAACGTAGGAAGTAGGTTTAACAGGAAACACCGTTAGGATTTTGACTAGTTTTCCTGTAAAAACGACATCCTGTTAAACAAACCACAAAGGTTTATCACCAGACACTTCAGTAAAGTATAACCTATGGTAGTGAGCCAGTACATCTAGTGTTATGACAGTCTGTCAGTTACTATCAGGGTTGTGGTAAGGAGCCTATCCTAACACTGTCTTGGAGTCAGCCTGTACTAAATGATCCTGTAACGAGCCAGTTCTAGAAGTGTTGCAGTAATGAATTTGTGTAGCAGTTTGCAAGGAAGTAATACTAACATTGTTCCAGTTGTGAATCAGTACTTGTAGTCCAGTGGTGGTAAGACAGCAACAACAATGTGTGAGAAATGAGATACAATAATGTTGCGGCATTAATCTGATATCATCAATAATGAGAATGTGATCCACATTAAACATAATACTGAAAGTGAATCAGAATCAACAGCATATTGGTTAAAGGGCCACAATCTTAGTGAGAGTGTATGTGGTGCTCTCCTGAACACCTGAAGAAGTTACCGAAGTTATTATTTTGGTTGGTGGATGTAGCTTGATGCCGAAGACCTTAACTACTCTGGTAGCTGATAGATATGTTGCCCATCAACCGTTCTGGTGATGAAGGCTGTCTGTCGTATGATAATGGTTATCGCAGCAAGCAACACTCAATTGTGTTGAGCTGAGTCAGTGCTTATGACATTTTGTTAGTGAGCCAGACTAAATCTTTCTTTGGAAGTATACAAGTGAGCCAGCACCAGTAAGTACCTGAGACAGCACTAACAATATGTGGAAGTGGCAGAACAGAGTTCCTATAGTTGTTATGTACTGAAACTTTTGTTGTATTGAGCCAGAGCTAACGATATGGTACTGGATCGTTTTCAGAGATCATAGGGCAATGATCAACTACCAACAACGTATTAACAGTAGACCAATGCTGCCAGAAACGTTGTGTCAGTTTTAGTGATATCATAGTAGTGAGCCAGGACTAGCAGTGTTATGGTAATGAGCCAAGACAATGCAGTGTTATGGTAGTGAGACAGGTTTATGCAGTATTGTGGTTGTGAGCCAAGACTATGCAGCGTTGTGGTAGAGAGCCAGGAGCAGGCATTATTGTGGTTGAGAAGCAGGACCAGGAATTATTGTGGGGATAAGCCAAGACCATGCAACCTTTTGGTACTGCAACAAATCTGTGCAGTCTTGTGGTAGTGAGCCAGGACTATCAAGATTGTGGCAATGGACTTGTACTAAAACTCCTGTGTTGCTGAGCTTATACCAAAAGTGCCGTTGAAATACATCAATAAAACGTATTGTGGTAATGCCTCATTACAATTGTTGATTGGGAGTGAACCAACACCAGTAACTGTGTGATAGCAAAGTAGTGCTAAAGATGCTGGGAAATTGAGAAGGGTTAGATATTACAGTGGTAATCAGGCAGGAATGTGTCGCTGGTAGTGTGCAGTAAACCAATACTAATAGTTTTGTAAAAGCTAATCAATACTGTGTTGAGGTAGTGAGCCAATGATAACGATCTTAAGGCAGTAAGAGAACACTAGCCAACCCTCCCGGTGTCGTGGTAGAGAGGAAACCGGCAGAAGAGTGGCACTTAGCTAATCTGGATCACTGTAGTCGTAAGTGACTGTAAACTAGTACTGAATGTAATGTGACAGTGTACCAGTGGTATGGATACTGTGCTACTGTGTAGTCAGTTGTAACAATGAGTTATTAACAATGTTGTGAATGAGGGAGAGCACCAACATTTGAAGTGAGGCTGCGCAAACTGTGCTGTAATGGTGTGCCTCCACAAACAGAGTTGTGATAGTGAACGGCACTAACAATACTATGATAGTGAGCCAGTACTAACAATGGTGTGACATATGAAAGTTAAAATATTACGCAATTTATCCGCAACAGTTTATGATGCAATATCGAACCAGTAAATAAAACTCCCCGCCATAACTTTCCAATGTCATATACCGACTGTCATGAAATATTTTTACCATATTTTAAGCATGTGAACCCGTGAGGTTTATTTTAACAGATGTACCTTTTCAATTTTGAGATATCTGAGCCTACGTGGTATCCAGGCTTGCTATCCAACTAAAATGGAGCTTGAAATTGTACCAGCGGTGCACCTACCAGTCGGATGTTATCTAGAGTATAAGAAGCAGAACTTCATCTGTTGTGTGGTACAAAAGAAAAGCATCATTGTTCATTATAACGGGTATATTCAGGTTCCGAAAGATTAGTTACGCTTGTAGAATGATCTTACATCCTGCTACTACGGACGGGTTTTTGAAGATCTTAACGACACAAAAATGTGTCAGTGCTTCCACCCAGCCAAACACCTTCCTCCTTCACCTATTCTTCCACCCTCCAGGAGGTCATAACAGATCTCGGCGATCACTAATGCCGACAGAAAAAAGGCAAGGTATTGCCGCTCCACATGCTAATGAAGAAAGGGCGGATGTAAATTTTCTCTCCACTAATCAAAAATAATTTAATCATGGGTCGAGCGCTGGGGCGGCGCCGCTCCCAACCCGTACCTCACGAAAATAACATGTTTTTCCGATTATTGTTATGAAGAGCGTTGAGGGAGGTGTGTAACTCCCTTCCGAAGACTGAGGGACGGTCGAAGGCCACTGAGGAGCACCACAAGCCTCACTGCCTCAGGAACCTCAGAAGAGGAGTGGAGAAGACTTGGGGATGAACGAAGCAGTGTGCATGGTGGGACAATGGGGGTCCGAGCTTGGTACGAGAAATATGCTGTTGTTAACACAAGTCAGGAGAGTCTTAAAAATGGAGAAGGCCTGAACAAATGTCATGGAGAGCCCTAAGTTTTCCTGCTAGGGGCTTCTGACACGGTACTGTTATGAATAATGCTGAGGAATATTGCCAACGAGGAAAGATGTTGCAACTGTTACTGTCACGAGACATAGTCAGGGACTCTTTTGAAGACATTCCTGGAACTCTGTAATAGAATACGATGGAAATTAGTCACTACGAAATGACAGAGTAACGCTACTGGGAACTCCACCTAGAATAACGTTACGGATCACTGCTATAGGTGCAATTATTGATACTGCCGGAGACAAATGTATGAAACTGGTGAAGATCACTGCTTTGAAAATTGTCAGGAATTCCTCTAGACAAGACTACAGGAAGCCCATCTTCTAAGAGCATTGAAAGAGGAGAAATGGGAAATCGCTCTAGGGGAACACCTCACGGAGAATTACCAGATTCGCTTCTGAAAGACTTGTGGATACTTGGAATGCATGCATAGTGCCATTGTACAAAGGCAAAGGGGATAAAGATTAGTGTTCAGACTTCAGAGGCATAAATTTGTTGAGTATTCCTGGGAAATTCTATGGGAGGGCATTGATTGAGAGGGGTGAAGGCATGTGCAGAGCATCAGATTGAGGAGGAGCAGTGTGGTTTCAGAAGTGGTATAGGATGTGCGGATCAGGTGTTTGCTTTGAAGAATGTGTGTGTGTGTGATATACTAAGAAAAACAGATGGATTTGAATGTAGCATTTATGGATCTGGAGAAGGCATATGACAGGGTTGATAGAGATGCTTTGTGGAATGTCTTGAGAGTATAAGTGTGAGAGGCAAGTGCTAGAAGCAGTAAAAAGTATTTATCAAGGATGTAAGGCATGTGTTCGGGTGGGAAGAGAGGAGAGTGATTGGTTCCCAGTGAATGTCGGTCTGCGGCAGGGGTGTGTGATGTCCCCATGGTTGTTTAATTTGTTTATGAATGGAGTGATTAGGAAGGTAAATGCAAGAGTTTTGGAAAGAGGGGCGAGTATGCAGTCTGCTGGGGATGAGAGGGCCTGGGAAGTGAGTCAGTTATTGTTAGCCGATTATACAGCACTGGTGGCTGATTCAAGTGAAAAACTGCAGATGTTGGTGACTGAGTTTGGAAAAGTGTGTGAAAGGAGAAAGTTGAGAGTAGATGTGAATAAGAGCAAGGTTATTAGATTCAGGATTGTTGATGAACAAGTTAACAGGGATGTAAGTTTGAATAGAGAAAAATTGGAAGAATTGAAGCTTTTTAGATATCTGAGACTGGACATAGCAGCGAATGGAACCATGGAAGAGGAATTGAATCAAAGTGTGAGGGAGGGGGCAAAAGTTCTGGGAGCGTTGGAAAATGTGTGGAAGGCGAGAACATTATCTCGGAAAGCAAAAATTGATATGTTTCAAGGAATAGTAGTTCCAACAATGTTATATGGCTGCGAGGCGTGGACTATAGATAGGGTTGTGCGGAAGATGGTGGATGTGTTGGGAATGAAATGTTTGAGGACAATATGTGGTGTGAGGTGGCTTGATCGAGTAAGTAATGAAAAGGTAAGAGAGATGTGTGGTAAAAAAAGAGTGTGGTTGAGAGAGCAGAAGATGGTGTATTGAAATGGTTTGGTCGCATAGAGGGAATGAATGAGGAAAGATTGACAAAGAGGATATATGTGTCGGAGGTGGAAGGAACGAGAAGTGGAAGACCAAATTTGGAGGTAGAAGGATGGATTGAAAAAGATTTTGAGCTATCAGGGTCTGAACATACAGGAGGGTGAAAGGCGCGCAAGGAATAGAGTGAATTGGAACGATGTGGTATACCGGGGTCGATGTGCTGTCAATGGATTGAACCAGGGCATGTGAAGCGTCAGGGGTAAATCATGGAAAGGTTTGTGGTGCCTGGATGTGGAAAAGGGGCTGTGGTTTTGGTGCATTAAACATGGCAGCTAGAGACTGAGTGTGAACGAAATGTGGCTTTTGTTGTCTTTTCCAAGCGCTACCTCGAGCTCGTACGGGGGGAGGGGTCGTCATTTCATGTGTGGCGTGGTGGCGACGGGAATGAACAAAGGCAGCAAGTATGAATTATGTACATGTGCATATATGTATATGTCTGTGTACGTATATATGTGCATATATTAAGTGTATAGGTATGCATATGTGCGTTTGTGGCCGTGTATGTATACACATGTGTATGTGGGTGGGTTGGGCCATTCTTTCGTCTGTTTCCTTGCGCTACCCCGCTAACGCAGGAGACAGCGACAATATATTTTTTTTTTTTTTTTTTTTTTTTTATACTTTGTCGCTGTCTCCCGCGTTTGCGAGGTAGCGCAAGGAAACAGACGAAAGAAATGGCCCAACCCCCCCCATACACATGTACATACACACGTCCACACACGCAAATATACATACCTACACAGCTTTCCATGGTTTACCCCAGACGCTTCACATGCCTTGATTCAATCCACTGACAGCACGTCAACCCCTGTATACCACATCGCTCCAATTCACTCTATTCCTTGCCCTCCTTTCACCCTCCTGCATGTTCAGGCCCCGATCACACAAAATCCTTTTCACTCCTTCTTTCCACCTCCAATTTGGTCTCCCTCTTCTCCTCGTTCCCTCCACCTCCGACACATATATCCTCTTGGTCAATCTTTCCTCACTCATTCTCTCCATGTGCCCAAACCATTTCAAAACACCCTCTTCTGCTCTCTCAACCACGCTTTTTTTATTTCCACACATCTCTCTTACCCTTACGTTACTTACTCGATCAAACCACCTCACACCACACATTGTCCTCAAACATCTCATTTCCAGCACATCCATCCTCCTACGCACAACTCTATCCATAGCCCACGCCTCGCAACCATACAACATTGTTGGAACTACTATTCCTTCAAACATACCCATTTTTGCTTTCCGGGATAATGTTCACGACTTCCATACATTTTTCAAGGCTCCCAAAATTTTCGCCCCCTCCCCCACCCTATGATCCACTTCCGCTTCCATGGTTCCATCCGCTGACAGATCCACTCCCAGATATCTAAAACACTTCACTTCCTCCAGCCTCTCACCATTCAAACTCACCTCCCAATTGACTTGACCCTCAACCCTACTGTACCTAATAACCTTGCTCTTATTGACATTTACTCTTAACTTTCTTCTTCCACACACTTTACCAAACTCCGTCACCAGCTTCTGCAGTTTCTCACATGAATCCGCCACCAGCGCTGTATCATCAGCGAACAACAACTGACTCACTTCCCAAGCTCTCTCATCCCCAACAGACTTCATACTTGCCCCTCTTTCCAAAACTCTTGCATTTACCTCCCTAACAACCCCATCCATAAACAAATTAAACAACCATGGAGACATCACACACCCCTGCCGCAAACCTACATTCACTGAGAACCAATCACTTTCCTCTCTTCCTACACGTACACATGCCTTACATCCTCGATAAAAACTTTTCACTGCTTCTAACAACTTGCCTCCCACACCATATATTCTTAATACCTTCCACAGAGCATCTCTATCAACTCTATCATATGCCTTCTCCAGATCCATAAATGCTACATACAAATCCATTTGCTTTTCTAAGTATTTCTCACATACATTCTTCAAAGCAAACACCTGATCCACACATCCTCTACCACTTCTGAAACCACACTGCTCTTCCCCAATCTGATGCTCTGTACATGCCTTCACCCTCTCAATCAATACCCTCCCATATAATTTACCAGGAATACTCAACAAACTTATACCTCTGTAGTTTGAGCACTCACTCTTATCCCCTTTGCCTTTGTACAATGGCACTATGCAAGCATTCCGCCAATCCTCAGGCACCTCACCATGAGTCATACATACATTAAATAACCTTACCAACCAGTCAACAATACAGTCACCCCCTTTTTTAATAAATTCCACTGCAATACCATCCAAACCTGCTGCCTTGCCGGCTTTCATCTTCCGCAAAGCTTTTACTACCTCTTCTCTGTTTACCAAATCATTTTCCCTAACCCTCTCACTTTGCACACCACCTCGACCCAAACACCCTATATCTGCCACTCTGTCATCAGACACATTCAACAAACCTTCAAAATACTCATTCCATCTCCTTCTCACATCACCACTACTTGTTATCACCTCCCCATTTACGCCCTTCACTGAAGTTCCCATTTGCTCCCTTGTCTTACGCACCCTATTTACCTCCTTCCAGAACATCTTTTTATTTTCCCTAAAATTTACTGATAGTCTCTCACCCCAACTCTCATTTGCCCTTTTTTTCACCTCTTGCACCTTTCTCTTGACCTCCTGTCTCTTTCTTTTATACTTCTCCCACTCAATTGCATTTTTTCCCTGCAAAAATCGTCCAAATGCCTCTCTCTTCTCTTTCACTAATACTCTTACTTCTTCATCCCACCACTCACTACCCTTTCTAAACAGCCCACCTCCCACTCTTCTCATGCCACAAGCATCTTTTGCGCAATCCATCACTGATTCCCTAAATACATCCCATTCCTCCCCCACTCCCCTTACTTCCATTGTTCTCACCTTTTTCCATTCTGTACACAGTCTCTCCTGATACTTCTTCACACAGGTCTCCTTCCCAAGCTCACTTACTCTCACCACCTTCTTCACCCCAACATTCACTCTTCTTTTCTGAAAACCCATACTAATCTTCACCTTAGCCTCCACAAGATAATGTGCACCTCTCAGCACATTGACATCCAAAAGTCTCTCTTTCGCACGCCTGTCCATTAACACGTAATCCAATAACGCTCTCTGGCCATCTCTCCTACTTACATAAGTATACTTATGTATATCTCGCTTTTTAAACCAGGTATTCCCGATCATCAGTCCTTTTTCAGCACATAAATCTACAAGCTCTTCACCATTTCCATTTACAACACTGAACACCCCATGCATACCAATTATTCCCTCAACTGCCACATTACTCACCTTTGCATTCAAATCACCCATCACTATAACCCGGTCTCGTGCATCAAAACCGCTAACACACTCATTTAGCTGTTCCCAAAACACTTGCCTCTCATGATCTTTCTTCTCATGCCCAGGTGCATATGCACCAATAATCACCCACCTCTCTCCATCAACTTTCAATTTTACCCATATTAATCGAGAATTTACTTTCTTACATTCTATGACATACTCCCACAACTCCTGTTTCAGGAGTATTGCTACTCCTTCCCTTGCTCTTGTCCTCTCACTAACCCCTGACTTCACTCCCCAGACATTTCCAAACCACTCTTCCCCTTTACCCTTGAGCTTCGTTTCACTCAGAGCCAAAACATCCAGGTTCCTTTCCTCAAACATACTACCTATCTCTCCTTTTTTCACATCTTGGTTACATCCACACACATTTAGGCACCCCACTCTGAGCCTTCGAGAAGCGACAATATATATATATATATATATATATATATATATATATATATATATATATATATATATATATATATATATATATATATATATATATATATATATATATATACATTATTGTTATACTTAGTTGCCGTCTCCCGCGTTAGCAAGGTAGCGCAGGGAAACAGATGAGGAATGGCCCAACCCACACACACACATGCATATACAAAAACGCCCCCACACGCACATATGCATACATGTACATTTCACGTATACATACATACGCATAGACACACACACACACACACACACACACACACACACACACACACACACATATATATATATGTATATATGTATATATATATATATATATATATATATATATATATATATATATATATATATATATGAATGGTGAGAGGCTGGAGGAAGTGAAGTGTTTTAGATATCTGGGAGTGGATCTGTCAGCGGATGGAACCATGGAAGCGGAAGTGGATCATAGGGTGGGGGAGGGGGCGAAAATTTTGGGAGCCTTGAAAAATGTGTGGAAGTCGAGAACATTATCCCGGAAAGCAAAAATGGGTATGTTTGAAGGAATAGTGGTTCCAACAATGTTGTATGGTTGCGAGGCGTGGGCTATGGATAGAGTTGTGCGCAGGAGGATGGATGTGCTGGAAATGAGATGTTTGAGGACAATGTGTGGTGTGAGGTGGTTTGATCGAGTAAGTAACGTAAGGGTAAGAGGGATGTGTGGAAATAAAAAGAGCGTGGTTGAGAGAGCAGAAGAGGGTGTTTTGAAGTGGTTTGGGCACATGGAGAGAATGAGTGAGGAAAGATTGACCAAGAGGATATATGTGTCGGAGGTGGAGGGAACGAGGAGAAGAGGGAGACCAAATTGGAGGTGGAAAGATGGAGTGAAAAGGATTTTGTGTGATCGGGGCCTGAACATGCAGGAGGGTGAAAGGAGGGCAAGGAATAGAGTGAATTGGAGCGATGTGGTATACAGGGGTTGACGTGCTGTCAGTGGATTGAATCAGGGCATGTGAAGCGTCTGGGGTAAACCATGGAAAGCTGTGTAGGTATGTATATTGCGTGTGTGGACGTGTGTATGTACATGTGTATGGGGGGGGTTGGGCCATTTCTTTCGTCTGTTTCCTTGCGCTACCTCGCAAACGCGGGAGACAGCGACAAAGTATAAAAAAAAAAAAAAAAAAAAAAAAAAAAATATATATATATATATATATATATATATATATATATATACATATATATATATATATATATATATATATATATATATATATATATATATATATATATATATATATATATATATATATATATATATATATATGATTCTTGGTGAGGTGCCTGAGGATTGGCGGAATGCGTGCATAGTGCCATTGTACAAAAGCAAAGGGGATAAGAGTGAGTGCTCAAATTACAGAGGTATAAGTTTGTTGAGTATTCCTGGTAAATTATATGGGAGGGTATTGATTGAGAGGGTGAAGGCATGTACAGAGCATCAGATTGGGGAAGAGCAGTGTGGTTTCAGAAGTGGTAGAGGATGTGTGGATCAGGTGTTTGCTTTGAAGAATGTATGTGAGAAATACTTAGAAAAGCAAATGGATTTGTATGTAGCATTTATGGATCTGGAGAAGGCATATGATAGAGTTGATAGAGATGCTCTGTGGAAGGTATTAAGAATATATGGTGTGGGTGGCAAGTTGTTAGAAGCAGTGAAAAGTTTTTATCGAGGATGTAAGGCATGTGTATGTGTTGGGAGAGAGGAAAGTGATTGGTTCTCAGTGAATGTAGGTTTGCGGCAGGGGTGTGTGATGTCTCCATGGTTGTTTAATTTGTTTATAGATGGGGTTGTTAGGGAGGTGAATGCAAGAGTTTTGGAAAGAGGGGCAAGAATGAAGTCTGTTGTGGATGAGAGAGCTTGGGAAGTGAGTCAGTTGTTGTTCGCTGGTGATACAGCGCTGGTGGCTGTTTCATGTGAGAAACTGAAGAAGTTGGTGACTGAGTTTGCTAAAGTGTGTGAAAGAAGAAAGTTAAGAGTGAATGTGAATAAGAGCAAGGTTATTAGGTACAGTAGGGTTGAGGGTCAAGGCAATTGGGAGGTAAGTTTGTATGGAGAAAAACTGGAGGAAGTAGTGTTTTAGATATCTGGGAGTGGATCTGGCAGCGGATGGAACCATGGAAGCGGAAGTGGATCATAGGGTGGGGGAGGGGGCGAAAATCCTGGGAGCCTTGAAGAATGTGTGGAAGTCGAGAACATTATCTCGGAAAGCAAAAATGGGTATGTTTGACGGAATAGTGGTTCCAACAATGTTGTATGGTTGCGAGGCGTGGGCTATGGATAGAGTTGTGCGCAGGAGGATAGATGTGCTGGAAATGAGATGTTTGAGGACAATGTGTGGTGTGAGGTGGTTTGATCGAGTAAGTAATGTAAGGGTAAGAGAGATGTGTGGAAATAAAAAGAGCGTGGTTGAGAGAGCGGAGGAGGGTGTTTTGAAATGGTTTAGGCACATGGAGAGAATGAGTGAGGAAAGATTGACCAAGAGGATATATGTGTCGGAGGTGGAGGGAACGAGAAGAAGTGGGAGACCAAATTGAAGGTGGAAAGATGGAGTGAAAAAGATTTTGAGTGATCGGGGCCTGAACATGCAGGAGGGTGAAAGGCGGGCAAGGAATAGAGTGAATTGGATCGATGTGGTATACCGGGGTTGACGTGCTGTCAGTGGATTGAATCAGGGCATGTGAAGCGTCTGGGGTAAACCATGGAAAGCTGTGTGGGGCCTGGATGTGGAAAGGGAGCTGTGGTTTTGGGCATTAGTGCATGACAGCTAGAGACTGAGTGTGAACGAATGAGGCCTTTGTCTTTTCCTAGCGCTACCTCGCACACATGAGGGGGGAGGGGGTTGTTATTTCATGTGTGGCAGGGTGGCGATGGGAATGAATAAAGACAGACAGTGTGAATTGTATGCATGGGTATATATGTATGTGTCTGTGTGTGTATATATATGTGTACATTGAGATGTATAGGTATGTATATTTGCATGTGTGGACGTGTGTGTATATACATGTGTATGGGGGTGGGTTGGGCCATTTCTTTCGTCTGTTTCCTTGCGCTACCTCGCAAACGCGGGAGACAGCGACAAAGCAAAAAAAAGAATATATATATATATATATATATATATATATATATATATATATATATATATATATATATATATATATATATATATATATATATATGTATTTCTTTTCTTTTCTTTCAAACTATTCGCCAATTCCCGCGTTAGCGAGGTAGCGTTAAGAACAGAGAACTGGGTCTTTGAGGGAATATGCGCACCTGGCCCCCTTCTCTGTTCCTTCTTTTGGAAAATAAAAAAAAAAAAAGAAAAAAAATAATGAGAGGGGAGGATTTCCAGCCCCCTGCTCCCTCCCCTTTTAGTCGCCTTCTACGACACGCGGGGAATACGTGGGAAGTATTCTTTTTTTTTTTCAAGTTTCCAAAAGAAGGAACAGAGAATTGGGCCAGGTGAGGGTATTCCCTCAAAGGCCCAGTCCTCTGTTCTTAACGCTACCTCGCTAATGCGGGAAATGGCGAATAGTTTGAAAAAAAAAAAAAAAAAAAATATATATATATATATATATATATATATATATATATATATATATATATATATATATATATATATATATATATATATATATATATATATATATATATAAAATATTTCTTTTTTTCAAACTATTCGCCATTTCCCGCATTAGCAAGGTAGCGTTAAGAACAGAGGACTGGGCCTCTAAGGGAATATCCTCACCTGGCCCCCTTCTCTGTTCCTTCTTTTGGAAAATTAAGAAAAAAAAATGAGAGGGGAGGATTTCCATGTAAAATATATATATATATATATATATATATATATATATATATATATATATATATATATATATATATATATATATATATAAATTCATTATCCTTTGTCGCTGTCTCCCGTGTTAGCAAGGTAGCGCAAGGAAACAGACGAAAGAATGGCCCAACCCACCCACATACACATGTATATACATACACGTCCACACACAGACATATACATATATACACATGTAAATAATTCATACTGTCTGTCCTTATTCATTCCCGTCGCCACCCCGCCACACATGAAATGGCACACCTCCCCCGCGTGCGCGCGAGGTAGCGCTAGGAAAAGACAACACTCTGTCTTTAGCTGTCATGTGTAATGCACCGAAACCACAGCTCCCTTTTCACATCCAGGCCCCACAAAGCTTTCCATGGTTCGCCCCAGACGCTTCACATGCCCTGGTTCAATCCATTGACAGCACGTCGACCCCAGTATACCACATCGTTCCAATTCACTCTGTTCCTTGCACGCCTTTCACCCTCCTGCAAGTTCAGACCCTGATAGCTCAATATCTTTTTCAATCCATCCTTCTACCTCCAATTTGGTCTCCCACTTCTCGTTCTCTCCACCTCTGACACATATATCCTCTTTGTCAATCTTTCCTCACTCATTCTCTTCATGTGACCAAAAGGTCCGGTGGGCGAGAAGGAACCTTGTCTTGGAACTCGCGATAAACCACTCACTCGATAAGCATCATCGTGTTGGAGGAATATATTTTTGAAAAGTAATCGCTTAAAGATTCATCATAATCATATGTCCAGGTTCTGTATAAGTTAGTTGGCTTACCCGGGAAGGAGAATTCCTGGTGGAAGTGAAATGAGCGAATATATCAAAGCTATAGCGAGCATGACAGAAATGGTGGTGGATAAGGAGGACGAACTGCAACATGAAGTTGTATAAAATTACCAGAAGGAATTACTGAAGACATTGAAGATGAGGGATTGTCAGTTTAATCATGGGTAGCTTCGGCATTATCAGAATTCATATGGCCGACTCAGACCCTATCACTGACGCCAGTAGGAGTGGTAGAGGGAGAGTCAGTAATGATGTGGAATGCAGAATTAAGATTTGAAAGCCAAGTGATTATTGGCATCCTGAGTATGACATCAGTGTTACCACTACTGCTAGCGATACCAACACCTCCAGCAGTGCTGCCAGGGAAGAAGTACAGCTTCAGTAGTGCCACAGTCAACCTCAAAACGGTGATGACTGGGAACCATACCAACAGCAACTCAACATGGACTAGCGCAATGGTGACAACAGTCCTAATGACCTCACTCACAGCCCTGGTACCATTACCAACAGTTCAACGCCACTACTAACAGCCCAGTACCACTGTTAGCAGGCAAGTGTCACTACTAACAGGCAAAGTGCCAGAGCTAACAGCCTCAGCGCAAAGAAAAAAAAAACACTAAGTAGAGCATTTAGATGGTCAGGGGTCAGGAGGAGAGCGGCACTACCGAGGTCGGGGCCTCGCGCCCTTCTGCCTCACAGTAGGCAGACGCTAAGTCGTCACTGGAAGCCTTTAAAATCATTTATCTCAGTGATGCATTTCAATTTCATTTCAGGAGCTCCCGCCCTGAATGCTCAGACAATATATTAAATCTTCCTCTTCCTTTCTAATCCTCAAACAAGAAGCCTTCATTTACATTTTCCAATTATGTTATTTCATCACCCCCAACCCTTGCTGCATCAGGGGCGTAACCACGCCAGCCTCCACGAGATCTCCGCCTCTCTGCCCAACAGTCATTAATGATGAAGTGGAGATTAATTTGCAACCTTCTATGATATGAGAACTGAATAAATTAAAATTCTCATTTCATTTTCAGGCGACCGGGGGAGGGGAACGATTCTCGACCTTAACACCCCTCGGAATGAGTCATAATTTTGCATACGTAACCCAAGGCAAAGGATCTGAATATAAAAACCTACATTTACACAACCCAGGGCACAAATTCCACTAGCCGATTCATTCATATGCATTAAAGAAGGGCTCGTTTCTTCAGCCTAGCGGAAGAGGCTGATGGGTCACACTGAGAGGGGAACAGAGGGGAGTGAAGGAAGGTGAACCTACTTCTTCACCTGAGGACAGACATAGAGGGGAGAAAGAGAGAGACAGAGGGAGAAATAGCCTCACCTGCGGTAAGTTAACACACGGAGGGGAAATAAGGGGAGGTGTACTGACTTCTTCATATGTGGCCTCGGCGAGGGGAGGGTCTGGCTCCCCTCAGGCTCTGTGTTAAGAGAGGGTGCTGCACGAGCAAACTTTCCACATGTGCTCATTACCTAAGAATATATATATATATATATATATATATATATATATATATATATATATATATATATATATATATATATATATATATATATATATATATATATATATATATATATATATATATATATGTATATATATATATATATATATATATATATATATATATATATATATATATATATATATATATATATATATATATATATATATATATATATATATATATATATATATATTATTATATATATATTATTATTATTATTATTATTAATATTATTCTTTTTATATATATTTTGCTTTGTCGGTCTCCCGTGGTAGCGAGGTAGCGCAAGGAAACAGACGAAAGAATGGCCCAACCCACCCCCATACACATGTATATACATACACGTCCACACACGCAAATATACATACCTATACATCTCAACGTATACATATATATACATACACAGACATATACACATATACATATGTACATAATTCATACTGTCTGCCTTTATTAATTCCCATCTCCACCCCGCCACACATGAAATAACAACCCCCTCCCCCCCATGTGAGCGAGGTATCGCTACGAAGACAACAAAGGCCACATTCGTTCACACTCAGTCTCTAGCTGTCATGTAATAATGCACCGAAACCACAGCTCCCTTTCCACATCCAGGCCCCACAGAACTTTCCATGGTTTACCCCATACGCTTCACATGCCCTGGTTTAATCCTTTGACAGCACGTCGACCCCGGTATACCACATCGTTCCAATTCACTCTATTCCTTGCACACCTTTCACCCTCCTGCATGTTCAGGCCTCGATCACTCAAAATCTTTTTCACTCCCTCTTTCCACCTCCAATTTGGTCTCCCACTTCTCCTCGTTCCCTCCACCTTTGACACATATATCCTCTTGGTCAATCTTTCCTCACCCATTCTCTCTATGTGACCAAACCATTTCAAAACACCCTCTTCTGCTCTCTCAACCACACTCTTTTTATTACCACACATCTCCCTCACCCTATTATTACTTACTCGATCAAACCACCTCACACCACATATTGTCCTCAAACATCTCATTTCCAGCACATCCACTCTCCTTCGCACAACTCTATCCATAGCCCACGCATGGCAACCATACAACATTGTTGGAACCACTAATCCTTCAAACATACCCATTTTTGCTTTTCGAGATAATGTTCTCGAGTTCCACACATTCTTCAACGCTCCCAGAACGTTCGCCCTCTCCCCCACCCTATGATTCACTTCCGCGTCCATGGTTCCATCCGCTGTCAAATCCACTCCCAGATATCTAAAACACTTCACTTCCTCCAGTTTTTCTCCATTCAAACTTACCTCCCAATTGACTTGACTTGATCCTCAACCCTACTGCACCTAATAACCTTGCTCTTATTCACATTTACTCTTTTTCTTCTCTCACACACTTTAGCAAACTCAGTCACCAGCTTCTGCAGTTTCTCACATGAATCAGCCACCAGCGCTGTATCATCAGCGAACAACAACTGACTCACTTCCTAAGCTCTCTCATCCACAACAGACTGCATACTTGCCCCTCTTTCCAAAACCCTTGCACTCACCTCCCTAAAAATCCCATCCACAAACAAATTAAACAGCCATGGAGACACCACACACCCCTGCCGCAAACCTAATTCACTGAGAACCAATCACTTTCCTCTCTTCCTACAAGTACAAATGCCTTACATCCTCGATAAAAACTTTTCACTGCTTCTAACAACTTGCCTCCCACACCATATAATCTTAATACCTTCCACAGAGCATCTCTATCAACTCTATCACATGCCTTCTCCAGATCCATAAATGCTACATACAAATCCATTTGCTTTTCTAAGTATTTCTCACATACATTCTTCAAAGCAAACACCTGATCTACACATCCTCTACCACTTCTGAAACTACACTGCTCTTCCCCAATCTGATGCTCTGTACATGCCTTCACCCTCTCAATCAATACCCTCCCATATAATTTCCCAGGAATACTCAGCAAAACTTATACCTCTGTAATTTGAGCACTCACTTTTGTCCCCTTTGCCTTTGTATAATGGCACTATGCACGCATTCCGCCAATCCTCAGGCTCCTCACCATGATTCATACATACATTGAATAACATTATATATATATATATATATATATATATACATATATATATATATATATATATATATATATATATATATATATATATATATATATATATATATATATATATATATTCTTTCTTTCTTTTAAACTATTCGTAATTTCCCGCATTAGCGAGGTAGCGTTAAGAACAGAGGACTGGGCCTTTTTTGGAATATCCTCACCTGGCCCCCTCTGTTCCTTCTTTTGGAAAAAAAAAAAAAAAAAAAAAAATATATATATATATATATATATATATATATATATATATATATATATATATATATATATATATATATATATATATATATATATATATATATATATATATATATACATATATCCCTGGGGATAGGGGAGAAAGAATACTTCCCACGTATACCCTGTGTGTCTTAGAAGGCGACTAAAAGGGGAGGGAGCGGGGGGGCTGGAAATCCTCCCCTCTTGTTTTTTTTTTTAATTTTCCAAACGAAGGAACAGAGAAGGGGGCCAGGTGAGGATATTCCCTCAGAGGCCCAGTCCTCCGTTCTTAACGATACCTTGCTAACGCGGGAAATGGCGAATAGTTTGAAAGAAAATATATATATATATATATATATATATATATATATATATATATATATATATATATATATATATATATATATATATATATATATGTATATATATATATATATATATATATATATATATATATATATATTTATATATATATATATATATATATATATACATATATATATATATATATATATATATATATATATATATATATATATATATATATATATATATATATTCTTCTGTTTCCCATTTTAGAAAGTTAAAAGATACAAGGAATGGAGGATTTCTGGCCCCCCGCTCCCGTCCCCTCTAGTCCCCTCTAGGTGGGTTGATTAGAAAGGGTAGTGAGTGGTGGGATGAAGAAGTAAGATTGTTAGTGAAAGAGAAGAGAGAGGCATTTGGACGATTTCTGCAGGGAAAAAATGCAATTGAGTGGAAGATGTATAAAAGAAAGAGACAGGAGGTCAAGAGAAAGGTGCAAGAGGTGAAAAAGAGGGCAAATGAGAGTTGGGGTGAGAGAGTATCATTAAATTTTAGGGAGAATGAAAGGATGTTCTGGAAGGAGGTAAATAAAGTGCGTAAGACAAGGGAGCAAATGGGAACTTCAGTGAAGGGCGCAAATGGGGAGGTGATAACAAGTAGTGGTGATGTGAGAAAGAGATGGATTGAGTATTTTGAAGGTTTGTTGAATGTGTTTGATGATAGAGTGGCAGATATAGGGTGTTTTGGTCGAGGTGGTGTGCAAAGTGAGAGGGTTAGGGAAAATGATTTGGTAAGCAGAGAAGAGGTAGTAAAAGCTTTGAGGAAGATGAAAGCCGGCAAGGCAGTAGGTTTGGATGGTATTGCAGTGGAACTTATTAAAAAAGGGGGTGACTGTATTATTGACTGATTGGTAAGGTTATTTAATGTATGTATGACTCATGGTGAGGTGCCTGAGGATTGGCGGATTGCGTGAATAGTGCCATTGTACAAAGGCATAGGGGATAAGAGTGAGTGCTCAAATTTCAGAGGTATAATTTTGTTGAGTATTCCTGGTAAATTATATGGGAGGGTATTGATTGAGAGGGTGAAAGCATGTACAGAGCATCAGATTGGGGAAGCGCAGTGTGGTTTCAGAAGTGGTAGAGGATGTGTGGATCAGGTGTTTGCTTTGAAGAATGTATGTGAGAAATACTTAGAAAAGCAAATGGATTTGTATGTAGTATTTATGGATCTGGAGAAGGCATATGATAGAGTTGATAGAGATGCTCTGTAGAAGGTATTAATAAGATATGGTGTGGGAGGCAAGTTGTTAGAAGCAGTGAAATGTTTTTATCGAGGATGTAAGGCATGTGTACGTGTAGGAAGAGAGGAAAGTGATTGGTTCTCAGTGAATGTAGGTTTGCGGCAGGGGTGTGTGATGTCTCCATGGTTGTTTAATTTGTTTATGGATGGGGTTGTTAGGGAGGTGAATGCAAGAGTTTTGGAAAGAGGGGCAAGTATGAAGTCTGTTGTGGATGAGAGAGCTTGGGAAGTGAGTCAGTTGTTGTTCGCTGATGATACAGCGCTGGTGGCTGATTCATGTGAGAAACTGCAGAAGCTGGTGACTGAGTTTGGTAAAGTGTGTGAAAGAAGAAAGTTAAGAGTAAATGTGAATAAGAGCAAGGTTATTAGGTACAGTAGGGTTGAGGGTCAAGTCAATTGGGAGGTAAGTTTGAATGGAGAAAAACTGGAGGAAGTAAAGTGTTTTAGATATCTGGGAGTGGATCTGGCAGCGGATGGAACCATGGAAGCGGAAGTGGATCATAGTGTGGGGGAGGGGGCGAAAATCCTGGGAGCCTTGAAGAATGTGTGGAAGTCGAGAACATTATCTCGGAAAGCAAAAATGGGTATGTTTGAAGGAATAGTGGTTCCAACAATTTCGTATGGATGCGAGGCGTGGGCTATGGATAGAGTTGTGCGCAGGATGGTGAATGTGCTGGAAATGAGATGTTTGAGGACAATGTGTGGTGTGAGGTGGTTTGATCGAGTAAGTAACGTAAGGGTAAGAGAGATGTGTGGAAATAAAAAGAACGTGGTTGAGAGAGTAGAAGAGGGTGTTTTGAAATGGTTTGGGCACATGAAGAGAATGAGTGAGGAAAGATTGACCAAGAGGATATATGTGTCGGAGGTGGAGGGAACGAGGAGAAGTGGGAGACCAAATTGGAGGTGGAAAGATGGAGCGAAAAAGATTTTGTGTGATCGGGGCCTGAACATGCAGGAGGGTGAAAGGAGGGCAAGGAATAGAGTGAATTGGATCGATGTGGTATACCGGGGTTGGCGTGCTGTCAGTGGATTGAATCAGGGCATGTGAAGCGTCTGGGGTAAACCATGGAAAGCTGTGTAGGTATGTATATTTGCGTGTGTGGACGTGCCATTTCTTTCGTCTGTTTCCTTGCGCTACCTCGCAAACGTGGGAGACAGCGACAAAGCAAAAAAAAAAAGAAAAAAAGAAATATATATATATATATATATATATATATATATATATATATATATATATATATATATATATATATATATATATATATATATATATATATATATGTATATATATATGTTAGTTCAGTTTCAGTGTCGGCTGTCGAAGAAGAGAAACATTTGCGACGTATTTAGTAATTGATTATAATTCGACGTCTTGAAGTAAGAATGAACGAATCTATTTTATGTGTTTTTCATTATATTGAGGTTTGTGACCGCAATGCTGTTATCATCCATACATGGAATTCTAAATCTATGAATATTTCCAGTTATTCAACTTTCAAACGCGAAGTCTTGTAACACAACGATGGTTCTCCAGTTGGGTAACATGTATCACTTGCGGCTAACTGTTAAGATGCGTATGTATCTTTTTCTATTGTTAATTGATTCACAAGTGATGTTTGGGCTTGATGACAGGGAACTGGCGAAGGCGGTCTGAAATTATGAAGTGGTCTCCCACTGAGCTCTTGCACAGTTTGCACTTACCTCCAAAATGGTAGTCTTCTATTATACTACTTCTCTCACGAGAGATGCTGATGCACATCTTTTGATTCTTGAATACTCATGAAAGATATCTATACCCGTTTTTCACGAATGCTCATGAAAATACGTCTCTTGGTATATCAATACTCATGAAAAATACTCATATATGTCTCTAGACTTATGAATACTCTTGAAAGATAATCTACCCTCCTTGACTCACGAATACTCATGAAACACTTTTATCCCCCACTTAACTATAAGTTATCATGTACAGTCTTTCCTTATTACTGAATAACAAGTCATATCTCCTGTGTGTGTGCTGCTACTGTCCTCCATTCTCCTGCATCCGCTCCCTCCCTTCCCTCTCACTCACCTCTTCACTGATTTCCTTTCTTCTCTTCAACTTCCTCCTTACCATACCAGTTACCCACCCTTCATCCCCCAGTCCCGCACAGTCCATCTCTCATTCCATCAACTCCTCGCTAACCCCGCACCTTTTAAGCAGTTCATCTCCTGACCGTCTACCTTTTCACCTACTTAATATCTAAACTCTAATTCGCTAACTTTTAACTTTTTAACTCGTAACCTTTTCATCTTTCATTTCTTATCCGTCTTGCCCGCTAGCCATCTTACAGCTCTCCTTAGTCCACCATTCCTGTGCCCCCGGCCCACACCCACTCTTCAGCTACCGCCAGTTCTTGTAACTCTCATCTCCCATTCTGTCACTTTAACTTCATGCTCCTCCGAGCTCTGTTACCTCACCTCCCTATCCCGTTCCTGAAGCCTCCATTTCCCATCCCATTAGCTCTCCTCCCTGTCCCCCTTCCCCCGACCCGACGCTCCGCGTAGTGTGTGTCGATGTTTACCCACCAAACAACTTCATATTAACTCATAGGCTTTATTAAGCCAAGCTTTCTCGAGCCTAGCACACAATGCGACGTGGTTCACAGTGCTCCATACAGCCGCTGGTTCATCATCGGGAAGTCAGTGCTAACGAGACCAGGTCATTAGGGTTCGGTGAAGTCGATAGGGTGAGGGGAGGTCGTCTGGGTGAAGGGAGATCGTTGGGAAGAAGGAATATCGTTAAGTGAAGGGTAAGTCATTACTGTGAGGAGAAATTGTTAGGACTAATCAACATTGTAAGGAAGAAGTGGAGTCGTTAGGATGAGTGAGGGTCGTTAGGGTGAGAAAAGGTCAGATCATTACGTGCAGATGAAGTCATTGCAGGAGAAGGTTGTATAAAAAGTGAAGGTTGTTGAAGCGAGAGGTGGTCGTTATTGTAGTGGAAAGACGTTAGGATGAAAGGAAATTATTAGAGCTTAAGGAGGTCGTTGGCTGGAAGTACTTAGGATGAGGAGTGGTGGTTACTGTATCTGGAGACAGCTAAAACGAGGGATCACAGCGTCTACTTTTACTGTGGTACCCCGAGGGATCCCAACACTGAAGTCAATGAGTGCATAGCCTCTTCAGTGAGTTACGACCCGCTGCCATCAACACACTCACCCGCTGACTCTGTGAAAGTTTTGTATTTATTTGTACTTAGACTTTGAGAGCTTCGTAGATCCTCAAGAGTTCTGTAACATGATCTCTACCAACCATTGCCTCGTCAGCTCTCTAGGTCATATTTTTCTCAACCTGAAGTGACGCAGGAGCTTTGGGTCTTGTCTTCACCAATGCTCTCCAATTAGTCAAGCATAAACGTACGATTTTCATTCCATACTTTGCAAACTTCCTCACTGATCATTATCATCAGATTACTTGCTGGAAAGACCTTGGAAGATAAGGTCCATGGTCAACTCTTAACATTGAAAAGCAATACTAAAAAGTCGCGGTATAGGACTAAGTTGCTTTTACACGTTTCTTGTTATGAGGACAGACCACAGAGAAAGAGCCATCTTCTCTCATGCGTCCAATTTAGCAAAAGTTTTCTTCCTCAGATATTCCCAACTTATGATTACAACAGACCACTCTGGATAGTGAGACGCTAAACATCCATGATACTTTACATGAACAAAGAGGATCTCGATATCTCATGACGGAACACAATTGTATGAGGAGAGAAATTTGACCTCAGTAATTTTTCTAATCCTTCATGTTTGTATTTTACGTGGTCTGTTTGTATGTAAGTAAAAGTATTCCATAAGATTTATATGTTCATTTTCTCATGCCAAGTTATGTCTCCCTCTCATCTCAGAGAAAAATAGATGAAATGTGAAATCCAGGAAGATCTTCCAGAACCATAAATTGGTCTTTAATGTGAGCTCCTACTTAATTTTCTTACGCGCATTGTTCTTTAAAACTGCCAACACCTCCTCTTTCTTTCTCTGGTGTTGCCACTCCAACAAAAGCCGGGGGAAGAGCTGGCTCTGACCACAGTGATCTTCAGGCCTAAAGAAGGATGCAGATCATTGAAAATTAGAACATTGTTTCGAATGTGACACACGCAGAATACGGCAGAGGTGTCCCTTAGTGGTCATTGGTTCGTAACAAGGAGTTACCTTTACCACATTCTACATGTGTCACCTTGAAAACAGGCCTATACAGGAAGATTCAGCACGCCAGTCTACATACTGCTGATGTAACACGTCTCACTCACCTTAACACAGAAATGGAAGAAAATTCGGTACTGAAATTCACTCATGATCTGAGCGTCAACACGATGCCAGTTTTAAATGTCATAGTGGGCATCAATGATGACTACCTAACCTCCATTCATGACACCCACAGACCTAGGCTGGTGTTTACATGCAATTAGTGAATGTCTCTAACGCTACAAAACTGGAGTTATGAACGTTATGTTGCACAGGGCATATAAGACTGCATCAAACTGGCATATCTTCCGCAAAGAAACGCAAAGTATTAAACAAACCTTTATCAGCAAAGGCTACAAGAACACTGACTTCGGCTTACAACTAAGATACTTCATACTAAACAAGTTCACAGCGGCAGAGACAACAAGCAACACAACAACGCACATAGTATACTATTGCAGCCAAATGTAAACAGCATACAAGACAAAGTCTTCAGAACATCAGTCACACAACACAAGACAACAGAGTCAACATAGTTATCTACCACAGAAACAAGAGAACAAACAGCTTCATAATGTAGCTCATAGGAAATTCAGGAAATCCAATAACCAACTTGACAGCAAAAGTTATGTAGATTTGCAAAGAAAAAGTGAGAGAGCTACAAGACAAAGAAGACATCAGTATGAAGCGTATATTGCTTAAAATAGCAAAAGAAACCTTAAGGAGTTTTACAGTTATGTTAGAAGCAAGAGAGTCGTTACCCAGTCAATGTATCCATCAGTTAAGGATGTTAACGTATGGGACTATAAGTGTGATTGAAAGCAGCACTATAGATACGGTTATGAGAGCTGGCTGCTTGTGTGTCCACATCACTAGCTAGACCATGCAGTACTATACTCCGCAAGCTGCTGCGTCACATGATTATTGTGTGGTCATCAGTATCTCAAGGGTGGGCCGTTTTGAACCTGCTTCTTTCCATGCACATTGAGGCTTTGGAGCTCTCTACCTTCTCATGTCTTTCCCAATAATTATGACGGGCCCATTTCAAAAGACAGGTTTGTCATTTTCTGTAAAATTCAGAAAAGCTTTCCTTTGTCTTTTTCACTTCCGTTTCGTTATTTCCTCTATGTTTCAGTTAAGACTCATCCTTGGTGTGGACTTTTGTCCGGGACTGGAGCCTTCAACATGAAAATACTTCGCTCCAAGTCCACGACTTACTCTGTTTGTTACGCTAATCTGTGAGTTTCTGGTATCTTCCACTATCACAAACAGTCTTGAAGGGACCCAGTGGTCTGTCGCTGCTTGAATTCCATTGTGTTCCTTTGTATCATGAGCAACCAGCTTTACGAAAAACGATACACAACAAGATTCCAACGCAGCTTATTATATTCTCAAATGTCAACAAGGAGACAGTGAGTTCCTCATTAACCTGACATACGTGGGAAACACAACCAGCACACTATCCAGAAGACTTACCTACACCCTGAAGAAGGCTCCACCAAACTACAGGTCAGGAACACAAAAACTTCCCTCACATGAGAGACGAATGTTAAAGCTACGAGGAAACTACGCTGTGAGCAAGACACAAGACGCCTACACATGGCAGGGGCACTAAGCATCGAGGAACAATATCCAGAACTCTACAACTAGAACAGAAGCAAGACAAACTACTACGACTACACACCCAACATTGCGCTGCAGCCAATGAGCGCGCAACACTACATGTACGTCCACCTACTGGTGTTACCCAGCCTCACCTAGCGACCCACAGTCATTCCTAGCCACTTCACTGACCTCTCCACACGCCCCTGAAGATGATTTGATGAATTCAAATCAAAACGTTGAGAAAACCCTTGGAGGTATCTTACACAGCCTCACCACCCGAATAAAAAGGGATAATAGACGACTTGAGAAATGTAGAAGAAATTTGACAAAACCAGTTGTTTATTAATTTCAATAGAATATATATATATATATATATATATATATATATATATATATATATATATATATATATATATATATATATATATCCTCCCCTCTCTTTTTTAGTTTTCCTAATGAAGGAACAGAGGAGGGGGCCAAGTGAGGATATTCCCTGAAAGGCTCAGTCCTCTGGTCTTAACGCTACCTTGCTAACGCGGGAAATGGCGAATAGTATGAAAAAAAAAAATATATATATATATATATATATATTCAATGTTCCATATCATTTATCGAGATGATTATTTCTTATAATCTAGGTTTGTTTCCAATCACATCTCTCTCTCTCTCTCTCTCTCTCTCTCTCTCTCTCTCTGCAGTAGTCGTCTAGAGAACCATTTTTGAAACAGGAATTCAAGAAAATCCGTGTGGGCCATACGTCGCTGGTATCGGGCGCGTACATCGAGCTCGCCACGCGAATACATCACTTTTTACTGCCGCCCGTCCTCCGACTTTCACCAGCGGCTGTTTAAATCAATGTTTTATCGGCGGCATTTATCGGTGAAATATTGGTATTATTTCCCCCGGGATATTTTCACTATTGTGGCGGCGAGGGGCACAAGGGGAGGAGGGGAGGGGACCATGGACACCACACAAACCTCGCCTTGTTGAATTTCTTCTTCTTTTTCTTGACGTCATGTGCCTTCTGCTGAGAAGAATCCCAGAACTGCGCTGCATTCTGTGCGACATAAACTTTAATATGGAGTACACTCTGAAGACACGGGTCGCCAACATTTATTTGCACTCACGATTTCAAAGAAGGGAAAATATATATTACGAGTTACCCTCTGGCATACGGTTTTGGGGATCGGCGACCGACCGCCCCTCACACTGGGAGAATTTGAGACCATAAAAGGGCTTTGTTGGTGCTGAAACGACTCCAGCCACTCCTGCTGCTGATGTACCTGCTGCTGGAGATGTACGTGTTGGTATTGGTGCTGTAGATGGTGTTGTTGCTGCCGGTGGTAGCGGTGACGGTGTAGCAGTTACAGAGGTAAGGTGTTAACTTTGAATACCATGTCACAAGCCAGCAACAGTTCAGGCCGGACATGAGGAAGGCTCACCATGCAGACTTTGCTGCCATCTCACTTTTCCTCTGACACAACATGAATCTTAATATACCTGGTATAGATATGAGTCTCTTAGAAATGTTAAGCTAATATTCTTGGAATCTTACGAGTGTTTTAGAATCATGTAAGGACTTTGAAGCATTTCAGAAGTTTTTGTTTCATCGTTTTGATATTTCTATTTCATAGAGGAAAATGATTCACCTGAGTTACTGATGCTGTCAGAGTTGATTGTATCACAGTAGAGTGTAGCGTTACACTCTCAGACCTCCATCTCCCCCGGAGTGGCCCACATCATGAAAACCTTCGAGTTAAAGTGTGGGTTGACTGGAACCTTGTCACTCATGTCATTATGACCTTCACCGACCTGCCGGAGCAGGGTGTTGTCCTCAGTCTGTGTGTGTGTGTGTGTGTGTGTGTGTTGCTGTGCGTGTGTGAACTTTTATGTAGAGATATGCAACAGAAACTTTTACGTGGGTACGATTTGCAAACTAAAGTGACTTTAATGTATCCTGGATTTTTAAGACAGTTTCAATATATATAAATTATGGACCCGTGGAAGAATGTGATGATGTTAGTTATAACATATAACTGCATTTTGTATAGAGATTGTGCCATGTGCGTTCCTTGTGCTCAAACCTGTAAAGACGCCCAAGGTATCAAGTAACGGTAGGTGTCACAACACACATGACGGCATCATGCACTCCTCCCCAAACTGGCAACAGGAACTCTCTCCCAATACGTTTATTTATGGCCGCGACCTTACAGCATGGGGTGGCTGACTCTATACAGTGATTTCTTCCTTACGTGGCCTGTGCTTTACGTGTGTCTGGCTCACTCAGTCATGTATGTGCTCTTAAAGAAAATATGTTGATCATGAGTGAGCCAAAGGCTGCAGCTAGGCTAACCGTAATGGTGTTCATTCCTAACACCACGCATGAACTCAGTATATTTTGAATCGAGAGGGGATGAACTTGCTCAGAACTTATCCTACAAGTAATGAAAGATCACTTGCCATGTATATTAACATGTCAGTAAAAGGAAAGAATAACACTACATCAAATTACCTTCCATGTGACTAAAGACAACTCAGTCAATGCTAGGGTTGCATCAGAACTTACCCTGCCATTAATGAAAGAGGTTCAAATGTTTCATTAATCATTGCCATAATCATGAAATGATGGAATACTCTCTAACCAAGCTGATAGACAAACAGAGAACAACGAACTACTCTTTGATCAATCTGCTTTGTTCGCAAATCACACGATACCCTCAAAGCAGAATGACAGACAAACAGACAACAACAAACACATTTCCAGTCAACAATACTAATATTTACAGCTTTACTCACCAACTGATATAAGTATTACCAACAGAGCAAACTGTCTCTTGCCAAAGCCTCTAGCTCAGCGCTGGTAACATAGCAATGTATTGACTGGGTGAATGCACCAATAAAGCTAAAGCTAATGTCTACTGCCAGGGTCACCGTAACAATGAGGCTTTACCCAAAATATATTGACAGGTTAACCTTGTCACTAGCCATCGCCATGCATTAATGTCCGCACCGACAAATTATGGAGGGACGTGAGTGTGGTCATTGGGCACAGTGCGCTCTGCTGTAGGTACGGGTGTTTATATTCCCTTCCTCTTGCTGAAAGAACGTTCCTGGTTATACGTGAAGTGTTTGAAAGGGGACAAGTTATTTCAGGTTTGAAACTGTGCTGTTGGTTTAAACATGAGGAAGACCAGTTCAACATAAGCATTAGAATGATTTGGACACACTGCCTTTGTCGTCCCCTCTATCACAAGCAAAGGACTTGTACCAATTGACCTAAATCTCTGTAACGTCTCATGTGATTCTCTGACACGACTCCTGACACTCCAGGACACGATACAACACCTTCAGCGAAATGGCAACACGACCCATGGTCCTATCAGTACCCCAGCAACCTATCAAGCAGTCCATGACATTTTCATCACTGGTTTAAAGGGCTCTCTCACGCCTCCCGTATCAACACCATACACGACCTTCAAACGCCACTCACAACCCCTTCATATCACCATTGGTCTTTTACCCCATATGACAACTCATAAGTACATCATCACTCTCAACTTCATGGCAAGCAGAAACATGATCATAAAACTACTGCACTGCAAAGGAAACTAACGAATCCATTCACCCTCAGCAAAACCTCTGAACCACCATCATAATTCTTGAACTAGGAACGTTACTAGTCACCCTCCAGCAATTTTTTACAGCCTTCAAGCACCTCGCAACACTCTCTAAAACCATTATGATGTTCCAATCAAACTCAACACCCAACAATTACCATCATACGTGACAACAGTGATAGCCGTCCACATCACCCGTGCTCCTTTGACACAGTACGTGGTCTCCAGAACCAAGAACACTGTACCAGCCATACTCAACTATGACTCGACATTATCGATGACTCTGGAACGAAGTTCATAATCTTCCAACAACACCCATGAATTCTGAACACCTGTAATGATCGACAACCCCACCAAGAATCTTCAGCGCTTAACCATGAATCCAGAAAACCATCCATGAGTTCCTCACACCTTAACCAACTCTCCAGCAGCGCCAACCGTGCCTGAGCAACACCACCCGCGGTGTTCCTATACAAAAATTAACACTTCAGCAACGTGCATTACCCTTCATCACAGTCCACGACCATCAGACACCACCCCTGAAACTCTAACATCGCTCATGGCTCATGAAGTCACCCGCGTCCCCCATGTACAGTCAGTTACCTTCCAGAATCCGCATAATAGGTTTATGATACGCTTGTCGGCAGACTCGAACGCACTCGACCTACATTCGGGTAGTCACTTGTTTACCAAATGGCTTCCTAGCTACGTCTCTTCGTTGTTTATCAACTGACTGTTATATTTATTTCTAGTATCTCCCCTGATGATATAATTATTACACGAAAGTGCACTTGGGAACTTATGTTTCAATTTCCCCGTGGACTCAGGAATTTATTTGATCGCACGCTCAATTGTGACCCCTTTAAAAAAAAAAAAAAAAAAAAAAAAAAAAAAAAAAATATATATATATATATATATATATATATATATATATATATATATATATATATATATATATATATATATACACATATATATATATATATATATATATATATATATATATATATATATATATATATATATATATATATATATATATATATATATATATATATATATAATGAACAAAATCCTTGGTAAGATGTCCTGCGACTTTGTTAATAGAATTTACCCTCCCAAGTTGAGTGTTTGAGCGCATTTCCCCCTCAGGAACAATCCCACTTTCATACAACTTCTGTCGAGGCCGCAGCTTGACGACTAAATAGAATTTGTGATAAGCAACGCGCGCCCAATGACAGTGCCAAATTGCAGTTCCCGGGGAGTATAGGCGGGCTTATGTGTCGAACTCCCTCGCGGAATGCCAAAGAGTCTTATTGATGTGTTCGTAGCAGGTCCCGAAACACAACTTGCTCACACTTTTCCTCTGTTCATTTTACCGGTTAAAATCTGGAAAGTCGTCTCCCAAGAGGGAAATTTTATGCACATCTTCCCTGGGCATGGAAGTTGGCCAAGTTTTTGTTCCAACTTTGGTTCTAATTGTCACTTAGAAATTGCTAACTGGCTCAAAATTACTTTGACAAAGTTTCGGGTGCTAATCTCGAGGCTTCAAATGGTCAATTCGCTTCTCGTTAACACATGAATAATTCGGCAAATATTAGCGAGCAAAAGAGCCGTGTAGCTGCAAAGGAGAATAGAAATAAATGTAAAGAGAAACAGAGTGAGGAATGAATGTTTACAGGAGAAAGATGAGCAAAAGTGATTGGAGAAGATGAAAGTTCTAAAGAAGAGAAGAAGCAATGGTATAGGATAAGTGAAGGTAGAGACAAATAAAGGAGTATCATAACAAAGAAGACGAAGTTCAACAAACTTTGTAAAGATAAGTAAAACACTGGGAATGATAAAAGCATGGAGGGGAATACATGTAAAATAACCAGAGGTGAAAGAGAGAAACGTCATGAAAAAGATAAATCAAATGACATACAATGAATTAGTAACGCTGAACCAAATGTAAGAGAATAAGTGGTATGAAAAGAGGAGAGTCATACATGAAAGGAGACAACAAATTATAGGATGGCAGAAAAGGTAACTGAAAATAAAGACCAAGAATGACAAAAAAGAAAACGAAAATAAATAAGGAAGTAAACAGACCGAAACAAAATGAAAAGGGGAGGATGATAGCAAGTAAAGAGGGTGAGAATGGGAAAGAGAGAAAAAATGAAGCTGTGGTTACAGGGAGGAGCGAGGGAGGAAAGGCTTATATTGATGGGAGGAGTTAGGGTGCGCCTTCACTAAAACAAAAGGGAGGAGTTAGGGTGTGCCTTCACTATAACACAATGGAGGAGCTGGTGTGTGCCTTCACTGTAACGCAGTGGAGAACTGGGGTGAACCTTCACTATAACACAGAGGAGAACTGGGGGGAACCTTCACTATAACACAGTGGAGAACGGGGCGAACCTTCACTATAACACAGAGGAGAACTGGGGTGAACCTTCACTATAACACAGAGGAGAACTGGGGGGAACCTTCACTATAACACAGTGGAGAACTGGGGGAACCTTCACTATAACACAGAGGAGAACTGGGGTGAACCTTCACTATAACGCAGTGGAGAACTGGGGTGAACCTTCACTATAACACAGAGGAGAACTGGGGGGAACCTTCACTATAACACAGTGGAGAACTGGGGGGAACCTTCACTGTAACACAAGGAAGTAGCTGGGGTGTGCCTTCAATATAACACAAGTAATAAAAGAATTGAAAAGCAATAAAGATTGGTATTGAATAAAGGTGGTAAAGAGGTGTATACCATAAATGTGGTAAAGAGGTGTGTAACATCAATATGATAAAGATGTATATGGCATAAGAAATTTAAAAGTAAAGGGAGGAGGGGTGATGAGAGCCTGGGAGGAGTGAATAGTAATGAAGAGCCAAGGTAGAGGGGAAGGAAGATGGCTGTATGCTGATTGGTAACGTTATAGGAGACAACTGCAGGGCACTTGTGGCTCAGAGAATGTTTTAGGAGAGTGCGACATATATATATATATATATATATATATATATATATATATATATATATATATTTTTTTTTTTTTTTTTTTGCTTTGTCGCTGTCTCCCGCGTTTGCGAGGTAGCGCAAGGAAACAGACGAAAGAAATGACCCAACCCGCCCCCATACACATGTATATACATACACGTCCACACACGCAAATATACATACCTACACAGCTTTCCATGGTTTACCCCAGACGCTTCACATGCCCTGATTCAATCCACTGACAGCACGTCAACCCCGGTATACCACATCGATCCAATTCATTCTATTCCTTGCCCGCCTTTCACCCTCCTGCATGTTCAGGCCTCGATCACTCAAAATCTTTTTCACTCCATCTTTCCACCTCCAATTTGGTCTCCCACTTCTCCTCGTTCCCTCCACCTCCGACACATATATCCTCTTGGTCAATCTTTCCTCACTCATTCTCTTCATGTGCCCAAACCATTCCAGAACACCCTCATCTGCTCTCTCAACCACGCTCTTTTTATTTCCACACATCTGTCTTACCCTTACATTACTTACTCGATCAAACCACCTCACACCACACATTGTCCTCAAACATCTCATTTCCAGCACATCCACCCTCCTGCGCACAACTCTATCCAAAGCCCACGCCTCGCAACCATACAACCATACAACATTTATATATATATATATATATATATATATATATATATATATATATATATATATATATATATATATATATATATCCATTTCTGGCGCTACCCTGCCACACAGAAAACAGCATTGCTACTACTTGCTTCAGCGAGGTAGCGCCAGGAAAACCAGACAACAAAGGCCACATTCATTCACACTCAGTCTTTAGCTGTCATGTGTATTGCATCAAAACCACAGCTTATTCCAGGCCCCACAGACCTTTCCATGGTTAACCCCAGACGTTTCACAGTTCACTGACAGCACGTCGACCCCGGTTTGCCGCATATTTAAAATTCACTCTATTCCTTGCACGCCTCTCACCCTCCTGTATGTTCAAGCCCCTATCACTCAAAATCTCTCCTACCTTTACCTTTAATATGGTCTCCCGCTTCTCCTTGTTCTCTCCACCTCTGATACACATATCCTCTTTGTTAATATTTCCTCACTCATTCTCTCCATGTGACCAAACCATTTCAACACACCATCTTCTGCTCTCTCAACCACACTCTTTCTGTTTCCACACATCTCTCTTACCCGTTCATTACTTACTCAGTCAAACCAACTCACACCAATACTCTCCTCAAACATTTCATTTCCAACACATCCACCCTCCTCAGCACAACTCTATCTATAGCCCATGCCTAGCAACCATATAACATTGTTGGAACCACTATTCCTTCAAACATACCCATTTTTGCTCTCCGAGATAACGTTCTCTCCTTCCACACAATCTTCGTCGCTTCCAAAACCTTCGCCCCCTTCCCACCCTGTGACTCACTTCCGCTTCCATGGTTCCATTCGCTGATAAATCCACTTCCAGATATCTAAAACACTTCACTTCCTCCAATTTTCTCCATTCAAACTTACATCCCAATTAACCTGTCCCTCTACCCTACTGAACCTGATAACCTTGCTGCTATTTACATTTACTCTCAGATTTCACCTTTCACACACTTTTTCAAACTCAGTCACCAACTTCTGTAGTTTCTCACTCGAATCAACCACTAGAGCTCTATCATCAACGAACAGCAAGTGACTCACCTTCCAGGCCCTTTCATCCACAACAGACTGCATACTTGCACCTCTCTCCAAAACTCTTGCACTTACCTCCTTAACCACTCCACCCATAAACAAATAAAACAACTATGGGGACATCACACACCTCTGCCGCAGACCGACCTTCACTGGGAACCAATCACTCTCCTCTCTTCCTACTCGTACACATGATTTACATCCTTGGTAAAAACTTTTCATTGCCTCCAGCAACTTATCTCCAACACCATCTACTCTCAAGACCTTCCACAAAGTATCTCTATCAACCTTATCATATGCCTTATCCAGGTCCATAAATGCTCCATGTAAATCCAACTGTTTTTCTAAGTATTTCTCGCACACATTCTCCAAAGCAAACAACTGATAAACGCATCCTCTACCACTTCTGGTACTACACTGCTCTTCCGCAATCTGCTGCTCTGTACATGCCTTCAACCTCTCAGTCAATGCCCTCCCATATAATTTCCCAGGAATACTCAACAAACTTACACTTCTGTAGTTTGATCACTCACCTTTATCCCTTTTGCCTTTGTACACTGGCACTATGCATGCATTCCGCCAATCCTCAGGCACTTCACCATCATCCATACATACATTGAATACCTTTACCAACCAATCAACAATGAAGTCACCCCCTTTTTCAATAAATTCTACCGCCATATCATCCAAACACGCCGCCATGCCGGATTTCATCTTCCACCAAGCTTTCACTACCTCTTCTCTCTTAACGAGACCATTCTCCCTAAGCCTCTCACTTTGCACACCACCTCGACCAAAGCACACTATATCTGCCACTCTATCATCGAACACATTCAGCAAACCTTCAGAATACTCACTCCATCTTCCTTCATCACTACCTGTTATTACTTCCCCACTTGCTCCCTTCACCGATGTTCCCATTTCTTCTCTTGTCTTACGCACGTTATTTACCTTCTTCCAAAGGATCTTTTTATTCTCTCTAAAATTTAATGATGCCTCTTTAACCCAGCTCTCATCTGCCCTCTTTTTCAACCCTTGCAACTTTCACTTGACCTCCTGCCGCTTTCTTTTATATATATCCCAGTCATTTTCACTACTTCCTTGCAAGTATCGTCCAAACGGTTCTCTTTTCTCTTTCATAAGCAACTTTATTTCTTCATCCCAACAACTGAAAATCTCAGATCCTTTAACTAGGAGTTACATAGTGTTTGAAGATATACTATGATGCTCATCCTTTGAACTGGGTCTTTGAGATACCAACATGACCGTTTTTGGTCTTCACATTCGCTGGTGCAGGAGCAAAAGGCATTGTTACTTTGTATCGAAAGAACGAATTAATCAATATCAGAATTACTATTTACAATAATTCTCGATTCACTCGCTCTTTAAAAATGCCGCCTGCTTATACATGAGTGAAATGTATAATGAAACGCGTTCAAGCTGTATTACTGGATACAATGGCAGCTGTATATACCCATACTAGTCATGTTATAAGGAATACTTTGACGCAGAACTTTTCTGATATTAATGATATTTTGTTGAAATGATAATAGGTTTGACATACTTAAAGTTGAACTGAAACATCTCAGTCTCTCACGAGAATGATCGCAACTTCATTCTAATGAATCATCTTCTGTAATTCTTTTTATTCTAATTATTAAAAAGATCAAATATTCCACAACTGCAGAACAATATCAAGACCAGTAGCTCATTCATAATCACCTCAATTATTTCGGCTTTCCAGTAATGTCTGTGAGAAACACTGATGGAGTCGGTGTTATTTTTTTCAGCCATGTGTTTAGTGGAAAGCTTTTTCCCTATGGATAACTTATCCATACGGGTATGATGAGGTATAACATGAGTATGATGGACTATCACATGGGCATGCTAGGCTATAACATGAGTATCATAGCTTATCACATCAGCATTCTGGACCATAATATGAGTGTGCTGCATTATTACTGGAGTAAGCTGGGCTATAACTTGAGTGTGGCTTATTATGACATGAACATGCTGGGCAATCACATCATCAGTTTGGGCTCTCTATCTACTGACTAATTTGTTCATTAAGTAATAAGGGATCCATCCCTTATACAGAACAAAACTATGGATGGTTGGCATGTACAATTCTCAATTGCAGTAGTATACCTAGGTACTATCACACATATCATAGTAATAGATATATACATATATAATCCAATAATTATGATAAGCACTCAAATCTAGTAGGAACTGGCAGACCAAGGAGGAATTAACAACACATCTTCCAAAACACTGAAGCAGTCACACACCTCCTGACGGGACGTGCCAGGCAAGGCGTGATCACTTGCCCTACCTCATTGCCAACAACCACTAGGAGGATGAACACGTTCACAAGACAGTATAAGGAGTGACGGTCTGTGTTGTGAAGGATGAACATACTCATCCCAACTTTACAGAAGGTTAGCGTGTAGAGCTGTCTTACATGTGCTTTAATATAATGCTAACTTGTAGTCAGTTGTTTGCCACACAATAGAATTGTTCAATCGAGCTTCCTTAGTTTGAGATGAAGCGGATATATTACAAGTGAAACGTCCGGTAACATTTGTCTCCAACACGTTCCACTATTATAAAAATAGTAAACCATATAATGCTATCAACAAGTGCTGGTGCACTTCATAACGGATGACAGTAAAGTAGAAGACAATTTAAAAAGAAACACAGTAACAAAAGCACAGTTCTTGTGAATTCTAGAACATAAAGCAACAACTGCTGAAGGCAATAGAGCGCAACATTTGTCAAAAAAGAACACTCGAATGGAGGCGCCATTTACAGAAATGAAGGCCGAGTATAATGCTGGCTTGCCGGGCCCGTGTTCCAGCGGCCAAGACATCACTCACACAAATGGTCCTTTGCTGCAAAACAAATATTCCAAACTTCCATCCGTCTCAAAAACCCGGGAAGGGAAAATATATACCCCCCTTTCCTCTCAAAATCTTTATATTCAAATAAACACATAAATCGGCAAATAAGCCTTGGAACGCTATTTCATTTCAGAAGAGGAATGAATAAATCTTGGAACACCAGAAAATCGAAACGTCCGGGCAGACCTAAATCCACATTCAGGCGAGGATCAAACACACACAGCGACATAATCCCTCTGGCAGATTGGAATGCAGAAAATGAAAATAGGGACCGGCTCTCGACTTCAAAATTATTTTGACACTGGAGCGGGTGGTGCAGGAATGCCGTGGAGTGCCAATATTGCGCTAGATATTGTTTCATCACGACCCAGCCACCAGCCGGGACCCTGGACGGCACTGCTTGCTCTCTCACAACAGACACACCAGGCCCGCGCGCCACACAGGGGAGTAATGATAAATTTCTTAGATGTATACATTACGTCGACAGAGCCAGGCTTCTGCTGTGCTCGGAAAGATTTGGAATTGCAGATCTGTGTCGGATTAATTGTATCCGGTCGTATTTAAGATTTATAAATCAATTTCCCGAACGAGGAAATCCTTCCTCTCAAAGCCCGGTGTGCGCCAGACTTTGCCTTTGTAGCAAGGGCCGGGGTATATCAAGATAGAATTGAAATATATAGCCAGGATATTTGGTACGTTGCATGAATATTCAGGACGCTTGTTGCACTTCCTAAGGATTAGTCAAAACCTGCTGACCAGAAAGCGTTGCAGCAGGTAGCAGGGTGATCTCACACGCCATTGTAGGGAATTGTCGCGAGCAGGAAATGTTGCCTGGCTGAGGCTGGCAGCTGAGTCCAGGTCTGAGCGTCGTCACTGCCTCCGCCTAAGCAGGATTCTTGCTTTCGTTTTTCTTTATGTCAAGAACAAAAGCTTCACCTTCATGGACTTGTTCTTATGTTGAATCTACTCCTCCTCATGATCATGTATTCATCATCTTCAGCATTCTACCTACCATCAGTCTCACCTTCAATATTTTCACACATCTTACCTCTTCGTATTTACCAACACTTGTATTCACCTTCACCATTACCATCATTCTAACACCGTGGTTCTCAATACCTTCATCATCTTCCTATTCACCGTCACCATCTAAAATTCTCCTCAACAGTAATCGATGAGGCCGGTAATAGATCCGCTCATGGCAGTTGTTATGGATCTAAACCAAAGAAAGTTCTCGTCTACATGCTCACTTCTCAGAGTAACTTCCTTTATCAAGTTTCCCAAACTAGACTGAAAACCTGATCCAATTTCCTAATTCTTTTTTCCTCACTTCTAGAAATATCACCCCCAAATACAGATTACACTGTGCGCCTCCCATTACCTAAGAACACATGATCCTCAGCAAGCCAATGCGACATATAATTACCGTGTGTTTGTTGATAGCCGAGGATGGGCGATTGTGATATCGATCTATTTTCCAAAACCACTCAACCTTGGAACTCTAAACCTCACATTTCCTTAACAGCTACCACCTACCTCCCCCTTTTCATAAGACAAATTCTTCACTTCTTTAGAAAAACAGTGGGTTACTTTTTCTCCTTTTTTCCCCAGTTTCTCCATCATTTATGCCTCTGACGTACATTTCGTATATATTTGTATATATATATATATATATATATATATATATATATATATGTATATATATATATATATATATATATATATACATGTGAATAAGAGCAAGGTTATTAGGTACAGTAGGGTTGAGGGTCAAGGCAATTGGGAGGTAAGTTTGAATGGAGAAAAACTGGAGGAAGTAGTGTTTTAGATATCTGGGAGTGGATCTGGCAGCGGATGGAACCATGGAAGCGGAAGTGGATCATAGGGTGGGGGAGGGGGCGAAAATCCTGGGAGCCTTGAAGAATGTGTGGAAGTCGAGAACATTATCTCGGAAAGCAAAAATGGGTATGTTTGAAGGAATAGTGGTTCCAACAATTTTGTATGGTTGCGAGGCGTGGGCTTTGGATAGAGTTGTGCGCAGGAGGGTGGATGTGCTGGAAATGAGATGTTTGAGGACAATGTGTGGTGTGAGGTGGTTTGATCGAGTAAGTAACGTAAGGGTAAGAGAGATGTGTGGAAATAAAAAGAGCGTGGTTGAGAGAGCAGAAGAGGGTGTTTTGAAATGGTTTGAGCACATGGAGAGAATGAGTGAGGAAAGATTGACCAAGAGGATATATGTATCGGAGGTGGAGGGAACGAGAAGTGGGAGACCAAATTTTAGGTGGAAAGATGGAGTGAAAAAGATTTTGTGTGATCGGGGCCTGAACATGCAGGAGAGTGAAAGGAGGGCAAGGAATAGAGTGAATTGGATCGATGTGGTATACCGGGGTTGACGTGCTGTCAGTGCATTGAATCAGGGCATGTGAAGCGTCTGGGGTACACCATGGAAAGCTGTGTAGGTATGTATATTTGCGTGTGTGGACGTGTATGTATATACATGTGTATGGGGGTGGGTTGGGCCATTTCTTTCGTCTGTTTCCTTGCGCTACCTCGCAAACGCGGGAGACAGCGACAACCAAAAAAAAAAAAAAAAAAAAAATATATATATATATATATATATATATATATATATATGTGTGTGTGTGTGTGTGTGTGTGTGTGTGTGTGTGTGTGTGTGTGCGTGTGTGTGTGTGTGTTGGGGGGGGTAAGGAATTCTTTGCATTCTCCAAATATGGTACAAGTCCGAGTTAAGAGAGAATTTATTTATTTTGTGTGTTACTTTTGTGCTGATATTTGTGATGTGGGCAGTAAATTTCATGTGTGTGTTATATATGATGCCCAGGATAGCAGGTATTTTGTTGAGGTGAAGTGATAGCTCACTCGAGGTTAACAGAGGCTGCAGGTTAGATTCGTGTCTGTTTGGGGTTAAAGGGAAGACAGAGGATTTTTGTGGAGATGCAGAAACTCTGTTCTTGGTGAATCATTGCTCCAATTTTGTGTTGTAGTTCTGACTGTTTGTTGTGGTGTGTGTTGTGATGTGAATGTGAGGTCGTCTGCATATGAGAGGTCTTTTATTTTGTAGTTTGTTGGAGGTAATGGAGGTCCTACCGAAAGAGACTGAAGAAGGTGAGAGAAATAACTATTCCTTGGAGTACTCCACTGTAGAGCTTAAGTATCTTAGAGGTAAACACTTTGTGACTTGCGACTCTCGCGTGGCAACTGACTATGAAGCTGCCCAAACACGTCTTCCGATTGTTGTGGAAGGAGTTAGTACATATGATAGCCTAATGTTAGCTTTTCTCTTTTGTTTATAGATCTTGTGTTGCTGTAGAAGCAGCTCTTGGTGGAGATAATACGTATATTGCAAGTGCTTTATCCCATGGCTAAGCAGAAATTGTTCCACTGACGGATCACTTTCGCAGTCTTCAGGGACAGATTCCTTGAAATTCACGTCAACGTCTCCCAAACTAGAACAGCACTGCACACAACGAACTTGCATATATCTATAGCGCACTGGCCCTCCTTAGTAACTCGTAATGTGAAGGAATTGTGATTTGTGATTTGTTTGGCTCTTCAAGACATACAATTACAGTCACCAGTCTTTCCTTCTCTGCTAAGCCGAATTGAGCAATGTCTTCTGACACTCTACCGAGACTCCCTCACATAGATTATCTCACGTCCTGAGGTCGAAGGATACGAGGAGACGAACAAGCTCTTGTATTCATCCAAATCTGTCATGTTGAGTCCGTAAGAGGCTGAACTTGCAATGGCGACACCTCGTGTGACAGGAATGTATGCTGACTAACATGATAGTAACACAATCATTAATCATCTATATTTCCTTGGCCAATAATACATATATGTTTGTACAAGTAAAAAACATCGTTCCTGTCCTTTGCAGGATGGCAGATCGACTACGCTGGTCGGTGACAAACAACCAAAATTTTCCAAGCGTATATCCCCGTTGCCAACAAAATACGTGAAACACTATGGCTATTTATTGTTATGGTTACAATTTGTCCAAGTTTGGCTAAAAATAAAAAAAAAATTCTGAAGAATACTTGAAGCTAATTAGATTCAAGGACCTCAGACACCCTTCTTACACTCCATCTTACATGAGGAAAATGGGTACAAAGTTCTTCTTTTCTTTCATTCATATCAACTGGAGTCCGCTCGTTCCAGCCCTGGACTGCACTTCAGGCACACTGCGAGCAAGACGTGAGTCACTTTGTCACCCACTCTCTGTACCAGGCAGTACCTCAGCACCTCTACCTCCACAACGTCAAAAACGGAATACAAATTAAGTCAATACTATATTATTTCTATCATAATTGTTGTCATCATTATTAAAAGTATTATCTTTATAATCATTATCATTATTATCATTATTATTATTATTATCATTAATATTATCATTATTGTTATTGTTATCATTAGCATCATCATCACTATCATCATTATTGCTATCATTACTATTATCATCATCATTATTATAATTTGTCATCATTATCATTATCATTATCTTTATCATTATTATCATTATTATCATTATTATTATTATAACTATTATTATTATTATTATTATTATTATTATTATTATTGTTATTATTATAATTATTATTATCATTATTATCATTGTTACTATTATCATTATCATTATTATTATTATTCTATTATTATTATTATTATTATTATTATTATTATTATTATTATTATTATTATTATCATTATTATTATTATTATCATTATAATTATTATCATTATATGATTATTGTTGTTCTTGTTATCATTATAATTGTCATTATTACTATACTTATCATTATCATCACTATCACATTATTGTTATCATGATCATTTCTTCGTTTATTAAGAATCTTCCTATTGACCATCTTACATCTATTACCCACTTATTCTCTCGTTAACATGACTTGGTTTAATGAGTCACCTGGTACCTCTGATTCGTTGATCCTTGATCTCTGCTTCACTTTAGCCCGACCAGAATTATTTCATAATTTCCATCCAGGTTTTCCCTCCGTGTTGTCTGATATTGAGTAAGTGGCATTTTACCTGCTTCATTTTTCACTCAACCTTCAAAGTATGGCCAAGTATCGTCTACACTTATCTTATTATCGTTTTCCTTTGATACTGTCATTGTACAGTTATGTTTCTTTATGCTGGCCTGTAAACTCCCCAATTTTGTCAACCCCTGTTTGTAATTTTTCTGGTCACAGGTTTTACCCTTCAATTGTTTGATATTTACCTGTTGGAAAGCCATACTTACCGCTCTCACCACTCTATCCTTCTGTTTACTGTGAAGAAAAATTTCAGTTACACTCTAAATATAGAGTTGCCTCACCACTTACAACTCTGTGTATTCCTTCGTGTTGCTATGGAAGGAATTTTGTCGAACCCACAGTTGCCGTGTCAACCTCACACGTTATCTCTACTTTAATGTATGGTGAACATTCTCTTTATGTCTGGATGCAGACAACAGGCCCTGATGAGTGTTACCTCCATGTGCATTACTGGTCTATTCTTACAACCCTGAGCTTCACTTGCTCTTCCATCAGCGTGGGGCGAGATGTTCGTATGTGTATGTGAATGATTGCTATATATGATGACTAGTTATATATTGATAACTATATATGATGATTAGTTATATATTGATAACTATATATGATGACTAGTTACATATTGATAACTATATATGATGACTAGTTATATATTGATAACTATATATGATGACTGGTTATATGAGTGATAACTATATATGATGACTAGTTATATGAGTAATAACTATATATGATGACTGGTTATATGAGTGATAACTATATATGATGACTGGTTATATGAATGATAACTATATATGATGACTGTTTATATGAGTGATAACTATATATGATGACTAGTTATGTGTTACGAGGAGACAGCTTCACACTTGTGTTGCTCTCTCTCTTTACCTTGGATATATGTAACATGTTTATACCCCCATGTGTATGTACACACGCACACACACACACACACAAACACACACACACACACACACACACACACACACACACACACACACACACACACACACACACACACACACACACACACACACACACACACACACACACTCTCTAGGATAAGACAGGTATCAAAATATCGTCCAGCCTAGGCTAAGAGGAGGATGAACACCTGGGTTAACTATGGACCGACTACTTATGGTCTGTAACTCTAACCACTACACCACGGAGGCCCGTATGTGTATATGTATGTTTATCAGTACGTGTATGAGTGCTTATGTATATGTATGTATGTGTATATGTCGGTGTATGAATGTATATATGTTTACCTTTTTCTATATTTTAGAAGAGCAACATAATTTTCTTCCTTATCGGAGTCGAGGAGAAAATTAATTTTCAACTTTCTACCATTTATTTTTACCCAGCGTACTGGCCACCATTGGCCAGAAATACTCCGTTACTTTAACAAGTTCCAAGACAGTGAGGCTGGACACATCAGTTTTTTCCTTCTCCAGTACGATCAATGCGAAGTGAATATCCTCGTTTTTGTAGAAACGAAGGTGTACTTCTCAGTAACTTCGTAAAGGCTGCTGGGAAAACAAACTTGAAGCACTACTAGACTTTTATCTACTTCAGACACATGCACTCAGGTATAAAGAACACAAGCAAACATACAAAATCATCCACATATCATTAACATCCACACAAACACCCAAGCAAACTAACAAACATACACTCACCAATCTTATAAACAACTGAGATTCTTTTTCGTTTTTACTTCATGTCGCTGGCTCTATTAAGAATCAGAACTCCACATCGATGCCTGGCTCTATTCAGAATCAGAACTCCACATCGATGCCAGAACGTAGGTATAGGATGGAAAAGGGCTCAATATAAAGATGGATATGAAGGGAATATAGAAAATAATCTAAGAATTTCACAAACATACCCATTTTTGCTTTCCAAGATAACATTCTTTCCACACATTTTTAATCGCTCCCAGAACCTTTGCCCCCTCCCCCGCCCTACGACTCACTTCCGCTTCCAAGGTCCCGTTGGCTGCCAAGTCTACCCCAGATATCTAAAGCACTTTACTTTCCCTAGTTTTTCTCCATTCAGACTTTCATCAACCCTGGTGAACCTAATAATCTTGCTCTCAACTTTCTTCTTTCACACACTTTTCTAAATTCAGTCACCAACTTTTGCAGTTTCTCACTCGCCCCTTTCTCCAAAACTCTTGCAGTTACCTCTCTAGCCACCCGATCCATAAACAAATCAAACAACCATGGGGACATCAAACACCCCTGCCACAGACCAATCTTTACAGGGAATCTATCACTTACCTCTTTTCCTACTCGTGCACATGCCTTACACAAGTGATAAAATCTTCTCATTGCTTCTAACAGCTTAACTCGCGCACCATACACTCTTAATACCTTCCACAAAGCATCTCTATGAACCCTATCATATGCCTTCTCCAGATCCATAAATGCCACATACAAATCCTTTCGTTTTTCTAAGTATTTCCCACTCACATTCTTCAAAGCATACGCTTGATCCACACATCCTCAACCACTCAACCACTTTTGAAACCACACTACTCCTCCCCAATCTGATGCTCTGTACATGCCTTCACCCTCTCAGTCAATAACTTCCCTTGCAACTTTCCAGGTATACTCAAGAAATTTATACCTCTATGGATGTAACTCGCCTTTATCTCCTTTGCCTTTGGACAATGAGACTATACATGCATTCCGCCAATCCTCCGGCACTTCACCACGATCCATACGAATATCCTTACCAACCAGTCAAGAACACAGTCACCCGCTTTCTTAATGAATTCAACCACAATGTCGTCCTCTCCCACCGCCTTGCCGGATGTTACCTTCCACAAGGTTTTCACCACCTCTTCTCTCTTCACCAAAACTCCTCCCTGAAACTCTCACTTCGCATAACACCCCGTCCCAAACACCCTACATCTGCCACTCTATCATCAAACACATTCAACAATCCTTGAGAATGCTCACTCCATCACTACCTGCTATCACTTCCACCCCTTCCTCTTCACCGATGCTTCCATTGGCCCCCTTGTCTTTCGCACATTATTGATCTCCTTCCAAAACATATTTTCATTCTCCCAAAGTTTAATGCTACTCTCTGACCCCAACTCTCACTTGACCTCTTTTTCAAGCCTTGCACATCCCTCCAGACCTCCTACTGCTTTCTCTCATACAACTCCAAGTGATATGTACTCCTTCTTTGTAAGTACCGTCCAAACACCTCTCTTTTCTCTTTCACCAACAGTTTTACTTCATCCCACCACTCAATACTCTTTTTATTCTGCCCACCTTCTATCCTTCTCATGCCACATGCATCTCTTGCACATGCCATTACTGCTTCTCTAAATGCCTCTCAATTACTAATGGTATTTCTTCACACCAGCCTCCTTTCCAATCTCACTTACTCTCACTACTCCCTTCTCACCGACATTGTCTCCTCTTTTATGAAAACCTCTACAAATCTTCACCTTCGCCTCCACAAGATAGTGATCAGACATCCTACCAGCTGCCCCTCTCAGCATATTTACTTGGAAAAGTCTCGTTTTTACACGCCAGTCAATTAATAAGTAATCCAATAATGCCCTTTGACCATCTCTCCTATTCATATACGTATAATTATCATATCTTTCATTTCAAACCAGGTATCCCGAATCACCAGTCTTTCTTCAGCACAAATCCACAAGCTCCTCACCATTTCCATACATAACTCAGCACCACATTACTCAACTTCACATTCAAGTGACCCGTCGCTAATACCCGGTCTCGTGCACCAAAGCTGCTGACACACTCAGCAGCTCCCAAATTACTTGCCTCTCATAATCTTCCTTCTCATGCCCAGGTGCATAAGCACAAAGAATGACCCATCTTTCGCCGTCCACTTTCAGTTTTACCTACATCAATCTAGAATTTACTTCCCTACACTCTATCAAAGACTCGCACAACTCCTACTTCAGGAGTAGTGCTACCCCTTCCTAGGTTCTTGTCTTCTCACCAGCCCCTGACTTTACTTCCAAGATGTTTCCAATCTATTCTTCCCCTTTACCCATGTCCTTTGTTTCATAATTGATCGACGTTTCCTGCTTCAGCGAGGTAACGCCAGGAAACAGACGAAGAACGACTCATCCACTCATATATACCTATACATACATAAACGCACAAACATTCACTATACATACTAATACATAAACATATCAAGACACACACACACACACACACACACACACACACACACATATATATATATATATATATATATATATATATATATATATATATATATATATATATATATATTACCGGGGTTGACGTGCTGTCGGTGGATTGAATCAGGGCATGTGAAGCGTCTGGGGTAAACCATGGAAAGCTGTGTAGGTATGTATATTTGCGTGTGTGGACGTATGTATATACATGTGTATGGGGGTGGGTTGGGCCATTTCTTTCGTCTGTTTCCTTGCGCTACCTCGCAAATGCGGGAGACAGCGACAAAGCAAAAAAAAAAAGAAAAAAAAGATTATATATATATATATATATATATATATATATATATATATGTGTGTGTGTGTGTGTGTGTGTGTGTGTGTGTGTGTACATATATGTATATATGAAGAGACATTTACAGAATCACCACTGGAAAGAGAATATAAAATCAGTGAGTACTTTCGTTTAATACATCCTCAGACAAAGGATGTCTGAGGATGTATTAAATGACAGTACTCACTGGGAGTCCATCTGCTCTCTTGAGTGTGGTATTTTGCTCTCTGTTTTGGGATATAACTCTTCCAGAACGGCAGTTTACTATAGGCTTTGTTATACGTCGCGTAAGTATTGGAGGTTCGTCAAAGCCTCTCTCATATGGGAGAACGTGACAGATATATTGGTAGGCAGAGGTAATGGTGTTGGGACCTTGGCTTCCTTTATGAACGTTGCGTATTTCGCTAAGGGTTTGTTATCACTCTGGAGGTAGTTGGTCGGCTCAAGCACTGGTCAGCTGTGATACAAAAGGCAGAGGAAGACTAGCATGTCCTACCCCACATGTAAATAGAACATAATACAGTCGGTTCATAAGTACATTGGTGTGGGTGATAACGACACCAGAGATTGCAGGCTATACAAACGTGACTGTTAATGACTGACATGGACTGTTACTTATCAACAAGAGTAACTTCTATACTGAGTGATTCACTGGTGCAGTCCTAATTACATTATTGCCACTTATTCTACGATTTCCAGGTCCGCCAACCTGGTTAATCAGGTCACATGACACATGACGTCATGTCATCTCCAGTCATAGTGAGGATCTTCCTGGAAAGGCTGACTCCCCATCGTCCCTTGCTGGGCTGGGCTGGCATCACTGTTGTGCAGCAAGGACACATTCGTAGTTAGGAGAAAATTATCTGGCACAATTTCCCCGACATTTTCTCGCAGCATACTAGCAATAACTTGTTTCTTAATGCTGCTATTACTGCTCAGCCGCTAGACGTTGACTGCCAAAGTTTCCCTGACGAACGTCGCTCCTGCCAGCCCCAGACCCCAGGCCCAGACCCACGATAAATGTTGCTGATAACGATTTCTGGGTCTTCCACACTCCTTACTGAACCTATTTTTTTTATAGTTATACCAATACCTCGATTTACCGGCTGGTGGTAATCTGCATTTTGATCATCCGAATGTCAAACTGTCTAACGTCATATGATCCTTAATTTTTCTTACGTGTCAGCCAGGGTAACCTGGCATATAAGTGTGGTAATTAGAAGTGAATATCACACTGTATGGTTCATGAAAACTCTAACAGATCATTCTGTGGCTGAGTCAGTCTTCTAGGTATTGTACAGCTGCTGGAAGACTTTACTTTACCTGTCATCATCTATCAAGCATTGTTCAAGTATAACACCAATTAACGACAGATGACTCTACCTCAGTGTGGAAGAATCATACAAACATTATGTTCTAGTGATGTTGTAAGGGTAAACAATGTTGAAAATTACTGTAAGGTTGGGCGTCCCGGGGGGAAAATCACTACATATTGATCTAACACAGTTTGGGTAGATCTTTAAGGATATCTGAGATGACATCATCATAGCGCTAGCAAACCTTGATAAACATCAGTGTGAGGGAAATGTTAGCGAATACGTGAATCATGGGCAACATGGTCAGAATAATGATACTAACATAACATATAGGGACTTCAAGAAACATGATCGAATATTGCCATAAGCTGGCATTCCATGAGGAACATTACCCAAATAATCATACTGTCGCGGTAAGTGATGAGTAACATAAGAGGGCGGGTAAGTGATGAGTAACATAAGAGGGAGGGTAAGCAGGAACATTGCTGAGAGTATCGGGTCATCAAAGTATCTGTGATTCTTGAGAAACATTGCTATGAGTGTTACCATAAAGATGGTGATCGTTAAGAAACATTATAGGAAGAGTGGTAATACAGACATAAAGTATATCAAATATGATACGAATTTGGCATACTGCAGTGATGTTTTCATAGTGTAGGTGAACCTTAAGAAGTGTTGCCATAGTGATGTGTTTATAGTTTCGGGAAACAGTGAGGAAAACTGACATGATGAAGTGAACGTAGGGTGGTACAGGCATGGTCATGTTGTCATAGTGTAGGTGAACCTTGAGTAGTAGTGATAGAGGCCATAACTCCGGCCGGTAATTTGTGCCCCTGTAAGCGCCGCCGCTCAGGCCGTGAATACCCTTATCTCCGCCATGTGTTCAGGCGAATCTTGGACCAAATTTACAAGTTTCAGCGATATACATTGTTTTGTGGATGTCGTAAGTCGCCCTCCGGCAGGGGAGTTGGTCGGCTAGGTTGTCCTCGGGTGCTGGGAGGTGACAGATTTCTACGTCTGTTGTGTGTTTCTATAGAGGTGAGCTCACGTCTTCGGCTGAGCAAGTTGGAAGTCACGATTAATCCTAAGATCTGTGCAGAAATAAGTATATAGTATGTTCCACTGAGGCAAGGATGTCACTTTCATAACATCTTTTTTCATTCTGAATACTTTAAGTTGTAAAGACACACTTAGCAAAGACTTATAAAAGTTTTCTTGAATTGAATGTCTTAGACCGAGGATCTGAACTGTTTGAAAAACAATTTCTTGACTAAAAACTTTGGTAAGCGTAGACCAGGAATGTTCATGACGTTTTAAGTTAGGGTCGCAGCTCTCCTGTCCGAGGACCTAGTACTGGTTCTGAACCCTTATGATGATATGGGATTCCTCCATTTTTTGTTATTTTTTACATCGGCACAGATTTATAGATTTGAGAACTTCTAGTTCTCCCTTTTAGTGATAATTTTACCGTACTTCCCATTCTGCTTAAATCCTTTAATATAAATGCTGCCTTCAGCAACAACAGTACTATACATAGTATCATGATAGGAACTCACCATAATAGGATGTGTCTATAGAGTACCATGTAAACACTACAATAAGATTTACGTTGGGCAGACTGGTAAGGATCTTCCTGTTAGACTTAAGCAATATATATATGATATAAGAACAGGATAAAATCAAATACCTTGTTTAATCATGTAAAAAGTTTTGATCATTGTATTGACCGGAGTAATGCCATCTCAGACATCAACTATAGCTCCTGTACTATGAGAATTATCGTTGAATCTTCTATTACAAAATACACAGAGAACTGTAACATTAATATAAGTGAAGGTCTACACAAATAAGTTAGCTTTATTGTCGAAAATTTTTTCAAACAGTTCCCTTTCTTGTCCACAAAATGAATTTTATGATACGCATGTTGCCAGATTCGAACGCAGGCGACCTCCATTCGGGTAGTCACTTGCTTAACAAATGGCGTCCGAACTACGTCTCTTCGTTGTATATCAACTGACTGCTATATTTCTTTCTTGTATCTCCCTTGATAATGTGATTATTACACGTAAGTGCACATGAGAACTTCTCGTGTTTCATTTCCAGGTGGTTATAAAGGAAAATATATTTCGAGTAAGTCAAAGAAAATCTAACATCAAAAGACAATCATTTCTTTTGAAAACTTCGAATAACAGTATTTTGAAAGTCTTAATGCTGCCACTTACTCCTCACTAGATCTTATAAGCACTCTCTTCCCTCAACAGTAGAGATGATATATTTGAAATTTCTGAGCAAGTGCATTTAAACTTATTGACTGTGGAGACTATGATACATATAAGTAACCCCAAACATCAATGAATTTCCTACCAAGCGCGGGATCTCAGCATTAACTTCACACCAGTACGGACTGGAGAATTATCTTGGGTGTTGCTAGAAGAATTCTCTAAATGCCAGAGTCACGGCTCCAAGTTTTCTTTCACAGTTGAGACGAATTTCAGGCGTCAGATGGAATTTTAATCACTCCCCACCGGATGCTGTTTGACTTCTTCATCCCAGACACTCCTGCAGGAGAGATGGTGATGCTGGCGCTCCTACAGGAACGCTGGTGATATTGGTGGTTTTGTAGGTGTGCTGGTGCTCCAGCAGTGATGTTGGTGACGAGTCGCTCCTGTAGAAGTGATGCTGATGCTCCTCCAGCAGGAATGTGCTGGTGATGCAGGTGTTCCTGCCGGCAAGCTGGTGCTCCTGTAATAATGCTGGTGATGTGGCGTTCCTGCCGGAGTGCTGGTGATGTGGCGTTCCTGCCGGAGTGCTGGTGATACCTTTGTTCCTGCCGGAGTGCTGGTGATACCTTTGTTCCTGCCGGAGTGCTGGTGATACCTTTGTTCCTGCCAGAGTGCTGGTGCTCCCGTCATGATTCCAGTGACGTGATGCTCCTGCAGGAGTACTGCTGATACTGGTGTTGCTACAGGAGTGTTAGTAATGCTGATGTACTGGCCGGAGTGATAATGATGTTGGTGCTCCTACCATAACGCTGGTGATGCTGGTGCTCCTGTCATGATTCTGGTGATGGTGATGTGACGCTCCTGCAGTAATACTGGTGATGCTGGTGTTCCTGCCGGAGTCCTAGTGATGCTGGCGCTCCTGTAGGAGTGCTGGCGTTACTAACGCTTCCACAGGAGTATTGATGGTATTGGTACCGCTGCTGATGCCAGTGCTGCTGCAGGAGCGTTGGAGATGCTGACTCTCCTACAAGAACGCTGGTGATGGTGGTGCTCCTGCTGGAGTGCTAGTTATGCTAAGGCTTCTGCAGGAGTGCTGGTGATTTCCGACGCTTCTGCTGGGGTGCTGGTGAAGCTGACGCTGGATTTACGCTGCTGCTGATAATGTTGACGCTGGACTGACTCTTTTGCTGGAGTGTTGGTGACGCTGACGCTGGACTAGCGCTCCCACCTGAGTGCTGGTCCTGTATTGCTATTATTGATGCTGATTTGACGGTACTTGTTGATATTGTAGCGATAATAAGGTAATAATGGTTGTCATTAGAGTGATTGCATTTGTAATGACTGTAAGGGTACCAGCAGTCGTTATAGTTCTCACAGTAGTTGGTATGTGAGGAGGGCTAGCAGCAAGTGTTTTAGTATCATTAGTTGTTATAAACTTATTCTTCAACGTTTTCAACCAATAGAATTTTGACTGATACGAACTTTGCTTGTGTCAGGTGGCCTATTGTTAATAACAGTTGATAATTAACAATCCTTTTTTATGACTTAGTGATGTATCATTTTAATGTTTCTGCTCATTAAACATAATCTTCTCAGAATTCCACGAGGATGTCTGCGGTATCTGTACCACCACGCCTGCACCTGTTAATCCCAGCTATCGCCAGGGATGATTCCCTTCTTATTTTCTTCATCATAGAGAGGGTCAAAAATATAGAAGTTTCAACTGCGCGTCAAGTCCGTGTGAAGGATCATGGCAACACCTGTTCCTCCCAAGTAACTGTACACAAACCTTTCCTCGGAGGTGCCTCAAGGAACAAAAGTTGTCATGATCCTTATTTCATGTCGTTTGATGCAGGTATTAGATCTTCCTTTTGATGAATTCCAGATCATTATTCTAGAAAAATAGATAGCTCCATCAAAGTTGGCTGCTGAAGAAGCCCATGTTATACCAAGAAGTCAGTGACTATGCTTTAATCTTGCTACTTCTGAACACTGAACATCAGAGGAAAAGTTTTTGAGGTCCATCATGAACTTGGTAAAGCATTGAACAGAAAACTGCAAGCACAGCTAAGGCATTGTAATTGGACTCGTCATGTTGATCCAGATGTTTTAGTAAATGTATCCAACAAGCAGTTGGATGAAACCACAACTTAATTTCTTGGTCATGGCTTGAGTTTTGCTTGCTCAAGCAAAGAAGTAAACAGTGTTGATTTTACCAAAGCACCATGCAATTCAGAGAAGCGTAGTAGAATACTAGGTGAAGAGATCAACATTTGCAAAGTTATAGCGTATAGTGCTATGTCGACCTCAAGTGTTGCAAACTGCCATGAGAGATTCATTCAGTTATTTCGTAGATTAAGAAAGGCTAGTGAACTACATATTACGAAGATAGACAAATCTAACGTTATCATGATTTTAAGCAAGTGTGTTTATGAAGAAAATTGCATCATCTTTTCAGCGATGATAACATCTTTTCAAAATTGTGCATACTCTGTTGAGGTCTTAGAACATCTTTTCATAATTAAGGTGTAACGCTTAGAAACAGCAAGTCTCATTTCAGTAAGAAGATAAAACATATTCTCAAGGACGACGACCAATCAATCAAATCTTTACCTCAAGGTCTCCTACTTTACCTGAAATTTATGATATAATCAAGACTCACAAAGTCAGTAGTCTTCCTAGACCTGTTGTTGCTTCAGACGGTTCTGTCTCCCATGCTTTCTACAAATGGGTAATTTCCTTACTCAGTCCTTCAGTTGGAGCAATCTTTAGTTCTCACATTATAAACAATGTAAACAGTTGATTAGCTGAATGCTGTTGATTTGGACTGTGATTTCAGATAGGTCAGTTTTGATGCTACTTCTCTTTCCACTAATGTTCCTGTGGATGATTTGTTGAATCTTCTGCCTGATGTTTTACCCAATGTTGATTTATCAGTATCAGACAGATTGTGTTTTGACCTAATCAGACTTTGCATAAAGGATCCTTAAATTGAATTTAATGCTATTTTTTACTCACAAAAATCTGGAATGTCCATGGGGGATTGCCTTTCTCCCATACGAAGCACTTTATATATATGGAGTTTTTTTGAAACCAGAATCCTTAGAAATATCTTACCTGAAACAGTTAAATGGTTTCTGTATGTGGATGATCTTTTATATCGATGGTCAGATGACAAAGATTTAAATGATTTTCTTCCTCTGCTTAATGATCTTGTCCCACCTAAAAGATTTACTGTTGAGGTAGAGAAAGACTGTTCATTGCTCTTTTTCGATCGTAAGAGGAACAGGGTTGGCAAATTGTTTTGATTAATGTTTTTAGTAAACTTACAAATTATTGGTCATATGCCCATTATTGTTCTGTACTCCATGAAATGACTTAACCTGAAACAGAAAAGTCTATACAAAAAAAACTATCAATTCTACCTTATGATAACCATCTGTCAAAAATTAGTCCACTACAGGTAAGATTTAGTGTAAATGTTGCATTTGAAAATATTAGCAGTGGTAAAATCATACTAGTCAAAATTTCTCTTACTTAAGTCACTGGTTATATTTGTCAAATTCCATGCAGAGATGACACCAGATTTTACATAGGTAAAACAGGCAAGGAATTAGATACTAGAATAAAATAGCGCAAGTACAGTGTATGTTGTGGCCAGCAATCTTGTACATCTTGGTTGAAGCAATCATTTAGATGACTGGAAAACTGCAAAGGTCATGGTCAGTGTAGGGAGGGCGATGGAAGAAATATAACAGAATCCAACATTACCAGACATGATGATGATATACTGGATATTAGTCATGTACAAATTAGATTAATTTGTTGCAGAGAAAGTGGCGACCACTCTATTAACTGTTAGTGAGTTTATATTGCATTATGTTAGTCAACCTTACGTCAGTTATTACCCGAGTGAGGTCATCCGGTAGATATCAGGTTAAGGCCAGGTACAAGGTGGGTCACGCAAACGCCTTGTGCCATCCTCGTCTCTCACTTGTTGCAAGGTTACATGACCACATTCTTCCACCTATACATAACCTCTATTGTATCTTTGTCTCACTCCTCTATACGTAAGTAAGCAATCCTCTCAAGATGTGGTATAACACGAAAGCGCTCAGGATTCTCGTTTCCTAGTAGTATTTATGCATTTATGAAGTCACGTGTTTGATGTAATCTTCTCCATACATATATATATATATATGTATATATATATATATATATATATATATATATATATATATATATATATATATATATATATATATATATATATATATATATATATATATATACACATATTCCTATGAGTCCACGGGGAAAATGAAACACGAAAAGTTCCCAAGTGCACTTTCGTGTAATAATCACGTCATCAGGTGAGACACAAGAGAGAAATATGACAGTCAATTGATATACATCGATATATATATATATATATATATATATATATATATATATATATATATATATATATATATATATATATATATATATATATATATATATACATATATATATATATATATATACATATATATATATATATATATATATATATATATATATATATATATATATATATATATATATATATATATATATATATATATATATATATATATATATATATATATATATATATATATATATGTATATCTTTTCTTTTTGTTTTAAACTATTCGCCATTTCCCGAGTTAGCGAGGTAGCGTTAAGAACAGAGGACTGGGTCTTTTTTGGAATATCCTCACCTGGCCCCCTCTGTTCCTTCTTTTGGAAAAAAAAAAAAAACTAGAGGGGAGGATTTCCAGCCCCCGCTCCCTCCCCTTTTAGTCGCCTTCTACGACACGCAGGGAATACGTGGGAAGTATTCTTAATCCCCTATCCCCAGGGATGATATATATATATATATATATATATATATATATATATATATATATATATATATATATATATATATATATATATATATATATATATATATATATATATATATATATATATATATATATGTATATATATATATATATATATATATATATATATATATATATATATATATATATATATATATATATATATATATATATATATATATATATTGGAAAGGATCACAATTTTGCGCGTGATCAAGTATATTCCTGTGAGTCCACGGGGAAAACGAAACACGATAAAGCTATCCAATTTGTATAGACCTTCATTAATATTAAGGTTATATTTCTTTGTATATTCAATGATAGAAAAAATAATGATATTTCTCATGGTACTGGAGTTATAGTTAATAACTGAGGTGGCATCACTTCAGTCAATACAATGATCATAGTTTTCAACATGATTAAACAAGGCATTTGATTTTTGTCCTGTTGCTTAAGTCTAACAGAAACATCCTTACCAGTCTGCCCAACATAAAACTTATCACAATTTCTACATGGCACTACATAGATGCATCCAAGAGAATTTTCTGGTGAGTTTCTGATGTAGATATTCTTTATAGTGTTATTGTTGCTGAAGGCAACATTTACATTAAAAGATTTAAGCAACGAGAAACATCATTGAATCTTCTATCATTAGATACACAAAAAATCTGTAACCTTAATATTAGTGAAGGCCTATACAAATAGGATAACTTTATTGTTAACAAAATTTGTAAACAATCCCCTTCTTGTCCACATAAGTTTATGATACGCTCGTTGTCTGTCTGGACAAACATTTGTTTACCAAATGGCGTCCTAGCTACGTCTCTTCGTTGCATATCAAGTGACTTATATTTCTTTCTTGTGTCTTCCCTGATGATGTGATTATTACACGAAAGTGCACTTAGGAACTTATCTTGTTTCATTTTCACCTTGGACTCAAAGGAATATATATATATATATATATATATATATATATATATATATATATATATATATATATATATATATATATATATATATATATGATCCCTGGGGATAGGGGAGAAAGAATACTTCCCACGTATTCCCTGCGTGTCGTAGAAGGCGACTAAAAGGGGGTGGAGCGGAGGGCTGGAAATCCTTCCCTCTCGTTTTTTTTTTAATTTTCCAAAAGAAGGAACAGAGAATTGGGCCAGGTGAGGGTATTCCCTCAAAGGCCCAGTCCTCTGTTCTTAACGCTACCTCGCTAATGCGGGAAATGGCGAATAATTTGAAAGAAAGAATATATATATATATATATATATATATATATATATATATATATATATATATATATATATATATATATATATATACCGCGCACACATGAGGGAGGAGGGGGTTGTTATTCCATGTGTGGCGAGGTGGCGATGGGAATAAATAAAGGCACACAGTATGAATTATGTACATGTGTATATATGTATATGTCTGTGTGTATATATATGTGTACATTAGATGTATAGGTATGTATATTTGCGTGTGTGGACGTATATGTATATATATGTGTATATGGGTGGGTTGGGCCATTCTTTCGTCTGTTTCCTTGCGCTACCTCGCTAACGCGGGACACAGCGACAAAGCAAAATATTTATAATCATCGCTTTAATAAGCAATGAAGGGAGACAAAAATATACAGAAAATATATCATTGATAAAGACAACGGGCTATGATAAGGGTATACTCCCTGATTGTCGATACTTGACCCGAACTCAAATCCTGGGGCGCATATATGTGAATGGCTTACATCGATTTCATGTGATAATACATACATGGCAGAGGTTTAAATGTATCACTGCAGTGCCTAAGGCATTGAATTAAAGTGCCTCTGAGGCCTGAGAACGGTCGGCTCTCCCTGAACCCATTATGTCATAAGCGGTGCATAGATATAAATGATATATATATATATATATATATATATATATATATATATATATATATATATATATATATATATATATATATATATATATATATATATATATATATATATATATATGTATATATATAAATATATATATATATATATATATGTATATATATATATATATATATATATATATATATATATATATATATATATATATATATAAATATATATATATATATATATATATATATATATATATATATATATATATATATATATATATATATATATATATATATATATATATATATATATATATATATATATATATATATATATATATATATATATATATATATATATATATATATATATATATGTATATATATATATATATATATATATATATATATATATATATATATATATATATATATATATATATATATATATATATATATATATATATATATATATATATATATATATATATATATATATATATATATTATCCCTGGGGATAGGGGATTAAGAATACTTCCTACGTATTCCCTGCGTGTCGTAGAAGGCGATTAAAAGGGGAGGGAGTGGGGGGCTGGAAATCCTCCCCTCTCGTATTTTTTTTTAAATTTTCCAAAAGAAGGAACAGAGGGGGCCAGGTGAGGATATTCATAAAAAGGCCCAGTCCTCTGTTCCTAACGCTACCTCGCTAACGCGGGAAATGGCGAATAGTTTAAAAGAAAAAAGAATATATATATATATATATATATATATATATATATATATATATATATATATATATATATATATAATGACTAAAGAAAGACAAAGTTCTTAGGTAATTCATATTTTACAACAAATACATGGAGGAGATACAATAGAGCAACTCAATAAAAACAAATAATTTGTCTCTACATAAGACAAAGTTCGTATGTGAATTTGGCTTTATGAGTCCACATAAAAACAAAAACAAAAATATGGTGAAGCTAATTAGTTTTACAAGAACATGGCAGTTTGTAGCCCCATCATTGTTTCATCTATTTATTGAGGAGTAAGTGATTCGTCTCAAAACATTGCATCGCGCAAGAAGGTGCATATAAGCCATGATATGTGTATAGGCGTTATGGAAGAAATGACCGGGCAATAAGAACTGTTGACAAAGATCACCTGGACCCCAGCCGACAGATTAGGATGAAGCTGCTGCGCCTACCTCGCCACCTTCACCTCTGAAGGTTAGAGACCTCTCGTCGCAGGGTTTTAGTACGGTATTATGACGCATTGATCCCATTCGATCTCGTAAAGACCACTACAAGTCCCTCCTCAAGCAATATAAACATTTGATAATAACACATTTATGTAGAAACATAGTATACCCTTATCATAGCCCGTTGTCTTTATCAATGATATATTTTCTGTATATTTTTGTCTCCCTTTATTGCTTATTAAAGCGATGATTATCATCATTAATGTCAGTAGTATTATAAGTATAATCACTGCTATTGATATTCTATTGATACTGTTATCATTATCACTATATTGCTGTCAATCTTATTTTTATCATCATGATTATAATCAATATCATTATCATTATCATTACTATTGCTAACATCTCTATTAGTAATACAATTATATTAATTATCATTATCATTATCATTACTGTTGCTGATATCTCTATTAGTAATACAATAATATCAATTATCACTATCATCATTTCTGTTATCATCAATGTTGAAATTAACATTTCGATCATTCTAATCATCATTATTGCTATTACTACTACTACTACTACACCACTGGAGTTATAATGAGAAAAACAAGCATTTACCTTTCTAGTATATCATGATCTATCAGCAAAGCGTCCTCGACAACATAAGGCCGGGGTCAGGGGTTGGGGTAAGGAGGCAGAAGGGGTAAGGGGTAAAGGGAGGAAGGGTTGATAGATAGGACAATACTTAGAAGGTCTACCAATGTCTTGTTTTGCTTCCTGACGTGACGTTCGGTGATAAAACAATAGTGTGCAAGTCCTGGAGGATGAGCTAAGTGGGTCATCTGGGATGAAGGGTGACCTGTGTGAATGGCCTTCCCGAAAGGGAGGTCTGTATGAATGTGGGCAGCTAGCAGGTGATTCGTATGGGCGAGTTACGCTGGAGGACGACCTACATGAATAAGCTGGCCTGGAGAGTGACCTATGCGAACGGTTTAGGCTGCAGACAGTAATTTATGGTAGTGTCTTGAGTATAAGCTTGACTTATGTGGAAGTCTGGCCTGAAGGGTGACCTAGTGGATGTTCTGTGCTAGAGAGGGACGTTTGAGCTTCAAGATGACCTGTATTAGTGTGTTGGCCTGTAGAATAACTTACTTGTCAGTAACTGTGGTGGAGGATAACTCGAATGTGACTGAGCTAACGGGTCAGCTGTGTAAATCTCTTTAGCTAGTTATCTGTGTAGGAGTCTTTATGGCAGACGTGTCACCATACAGTGACGACTGTAGGTGACTGGTGGGGGCGTTATTGGGATAAAAGGATGGACTTCGTGGAAATTTGTGATTTTCCAGCTCTGTTTTACTTTCATAAATCACCATCCAACATTGCTGTATAGCAGTAGCCATAGCAGTAGCAGTAGGAGAGGTTGTTGTATCGCTGAGGGAGCATGACCATGCGTAACGGTGGCAACATCAATATCATCATCAGAACAGCATACTTGCACCAGCAGCAGAACCAACAGCAACGGCAGCACCAACAGGGAACAGTAACAGTAGCAGGAACGTTTTAGCACCAGGGACAGAGCACACAGGCGACAGCAGCAGCAGCAGCAGCAGCGGTGGCGTTCTGCGCCCCCACTTGCCGAGTCGCCGCTGACCGGGCCAGTGACCAGAGGGACCATATTGTATTGCACTGTCACAAACTCATCAGGGAATGCGCGGACAATGGCCCATTACACAATTTTATGCGCTCCACTGCTCCCATAAAAGTGGACATCGGAGACCAGCAGCTGACGAATAGGGAGCAAGAGACCAGACTCACTTTTTCTTGGGCCATTTTCCATCGTGTTGGAGCGAGACAAAATGGAGAGTCGGAGGGGCTCGCTCTCCCAGAGGACTTAGGTGATGAACGGGTGAGAGGCGGTCAGGTTCCCGCTCCAGCGACTGGGATGCTGCTGCTGCTGCTGCTGGAGGAGGCGCTGCCGAACCTTCACTGCTTCTGCGCCGCCCACACCTCTCGTTTCTGCTTCCTCCTCACATATTTCTTCATCTTCTCCTTGCCTCTTCTACGATTTTTTCGTATCGTTTTGTGTCTTGTTCCTAAAGCATTTGTTTTGTCCTATGATCTTTATTATCGTTCATCATATTTTACATCTTACTAACTTTTCGTTTTCTTCCTTCTTTCTGTGAATCGTTTTTTTACTACATTTACGCCATGGTATCTTTTGTGGTTTCTTCCATCTTCCTGCTCTTCTCTCATTCTTCCTTCATCCATGTTCTTCATATTGCTGTTATATCTGGCCGAACACGTGAGCAGCTTCATTCTCTACTGTGACTTAGATTTTCTTGCTTCTAAATCTCAACAACTTATTCCTTCCTTCTCTCACAATGTTCATATTTCTCATTTGTTAATGTTTCATTTTCATATATTTCTTATATTCTCTTCTTCTTCTTCTTCTTCTTCTTCTTCTTCTTCTTCTTCTTCTCTATTCATTTTCTTCTTATAAATCTGTTCTATTTATCCTAATAACTATGATATTGATCTTTTTAATATTTTCATGGCAACAAAGAATTGATCTAATCATCAAGTATTTCATCATCTCTGTCATTATCATCAATAAATATTCATCATTCCTTGCGTCTTCCTCCTTCTCCTCAATTATTCAAAATTTTCATTGATCTATTTTTCACATTCATCATCTCCTCCTCCATGACCTCGTCCTTATCATGTTACTGATATCAGTATATCATTATCTTATACAATCTTCATCTTCATTCATATTGTCCTCAACTCTTACCTCACGTCTAGTTTCACTTGTCTTTAACCTTTCCCATAGGCTCAGCTAAGCTGAGTTACCCTCTGGCTCAGCTGTTCCCGTCTCCCCATTACTGTCCCAGCCCGTCTTTACCACTATTGTCCCACCATTACGCCCGTCTCTTTCCACTGCTGTCCCAACATCACACCCGTCTCTCCCCACGACAGTCCCATCATCATGCCCTTCTCCCCACTACTGTCCCATCATCATGCCCTTCTCCCCACTACTGTCCCATCATCATGCCCTTCTCCTCACCACTGTCCCACCATCATACCCGTCTCCTCACTACTGTCCCATCATAATGCCCTTCTCCCCACTACTGTCCCATCATAATGCCCTTCTCCTCACTACTGTCCCATCATCATGTCCGTCTCCTCACTACTGTCCCACCATCATGCCCTTCTCCTCACTACTGTCCCATCATCATGCCCTTCTCCTCACTACTGTCCCATCATCATGCCCGTCTCCTCACTACTGTCCCATCATCATGTCCGTCTCCTCACTACTGTCCCACCATCATGCCCTTCTCCTCACTACTGTCCCACCATCATGCCCTTCTCCTCACTACTGTCCCATCATCATGCCCTTCTCCTCACTACTGTCCCATCATCATGCCCTTCTCCTCACTACTGTCCCATCATCATGCCCGTCTCCTCACTACTGTCCCATCATCATGACCATCTTCCAGAGACGAACGGTTATCATTCTCTCCTCTCTTGTGTTTCTTCCTCATTTGATTCTCTTTTCCTCATTCTTTGCTTCTTTTTTCTGCTCCTAGTCTTCCTTTTAGTGACGAGTGTGTGTCCCTATATCATCAGCTGGGCTGTTTATCCATCAGTCTGGTCTGTTCCTCATTTATCATCCGTTTTTGTCGTGGTCTTTCTAATGGCAAGTTCCAGATTGGACGCGCAAAGGACGATTTAATTTCCTTCCTAATTCTCTTAACTCGTGTCTTGATTTGTACCTGCTTCATCCTCGACATATTTTTCTTTCTTAAATTCATTTGTTACTCTGTGTGTACATACACATCTATGGTTTATCAACTACATCCAAGTTTTGTCACATTAGCTGATTACGTTTCAGTCCCTTTTATATACATTTTCTTTACACATTACTTTACCATGTAATCCTCATCTTTAAACAACACTTTCTATTCTTGACATTGACACTATAGTTAGAGTGAGATAACTTAGCAGAGATGCACACGTCTCTATTATTCCATTCAGAAGACGTTTATGAACTACGCCTTATGAGTCCGTGGGGAAATGAAACACGATACGTTCCCAAGTGCACTTTCGTGTAATAATCACATCATCAGGGGAGACACAAGAGAGAAATATAACAGTCATTTGATATACAACGAGGAGACGTTGCTAGGGCGCCATTTGGTAAACATGTGATTGTCCAAGACAGACAACGAGCGTATCATAAACTTATCATGTGCACAAGAAGGTGAATTGTTTAAAAAATTTATCAACAATAAAGCTATCCAATTATGTATATGTATATATTAGAGAAGGTCTATAAAAATTGGATAACTTTATTGTTGACAGATATACATATGTATGCATATACATGCGATCGGGGCCTGAACATGCATGAAGGAGGGTGAAAGGCGTGCAAGGAATAGAGTGAATTGGAACGATGCTGTATACCGGGGTCGACGTGCTGTCAATGGATTGAACCAGGGCATGTGAAGCGTCTGGGGTAAACCATGGAAAGTCTTGTGGGGCCTGGATGTGGAAAGGGAGCTGCGGTTTCGGTGCATTATACATGACAGCTAGAGACTGAGTGTGAACGAATGTGGCCTTTGTTGTCTTTTCCTAGCGCTACCTCACGCGCGTGCGAGGGGAGGGGGTTGTCATTTCATGTGTTGAATGATGGCGACGGGAATGAATACAGGCTTCAAGGATGAATTATGTACATTTGTACATATGTATATGTCTGTGAATGTATATATATGTATATGTGCGTGTGTGGGCGTATATATATATATATATATATATATATATATATATATATATATATATATATATATATATATATTATCCCTGGGGATAGGGGAGAAAGAATACTTCCCACGTATTCCCTGCGTGTCGTAGAAGGCGACTAAAAGGGGAGGGAGCGCGTGGCTGGAAATCCTCCCCTCTCGGTTTTTTTTTTTTTTTTTTTTTTTTTTTAATTTTCCAAAAGAAGGAACAGAGAAGGGGGCCAGGTGAGGATTTTCCCTTTGGGGCCCAGTCCTCTGTTCTTAACGCTACCTCGCGGATGCGGGAAATGGCGAATCGTATAAAAAAAAAAAAAAATATATATATATATATATATATATATATATATATATATATATATATATATATATATATATATATATATATATATATATATATATATGATAGAGTTGATAGAGATGTTCTGTGGAAGGTATTAAGAATATATGGTGTGGGAGGCAAGTTGTTAGAAGCAGTGATAAGTTTTTATCGAGGATGTAAGGCATGTGTACGTGTAGGAAGAGAGGAAAGTGATTGGTTCTCAGTGAATGTAGGTTTGCGGCAGGGGTGTGTGATGTCTCCATGGTTGTTTAATTTGTTTATGGATGGGGTTGTTAGGGAGGTGAATGCAAGAGTTTTGGAAAGAGGGGCAAGTATGAAGTCTGTTGGGGATGAGAGAGCTTGGGAAGTGAGTCAGAAGTTGTTCGCTGATGATACAGCGCTGGTGGCTGATTCATGTGAGAAACTGCAGAAGCTGGTGACTGAGTTTGGTAAAGTGTGTGGAAGAAGAAAGTTAAGAGTAAATGTGAATAAGAGCAAGGTAATTAGGTACAGTAGGGTTGAGGGTCAAGTCAATTGGGAGGTAAGTTTGAATGGAGAAAAACTTGAGGAAGTAAAGTGTTTCAGATATCTGGGAGTGGATCTGGCAGCGGATGGAACCATGGAAGCGGAAGTGGATCATAGGGTGGGGGAGGGGGCGAAAATCCTGGGAGCCTTGAAGAATGTGTGGAAGTCGAGAACATTATCTCGGAAAGCAAAAATAGGTATGTTTGAAGGAATAGTGGTTCCAACATGTATGGTTGCGAGGCGTGGGCTATGGATAGAGTTGTGCGCAGGAGGATGGATGTGCTGGAAATGAGATGTTTGAGGACAATGTGTGGTGTGAGGTGGTTTGATCGAGTAAGTAACGTAAGGGTAAGAGAGATGTGTGGAAATAAAAAGAGCGTGGTTGAGAGAGCAGAAGAGGGTGTTTTGAAATGGTTTGGGCACATGGAGAGAATGAGTGAGGAAAGATTGACCAAGAGGATACATGTGTCGGAGGTGGAGGGAACGAGGAGAAGTGGGAGACCAAATTGGAGGTGGAAAGATGGAGTGAAAAAGATTTTGTGTGATCGGGGCCTGAACATGCAGGAGGGTGAAAGGAGGGCAAGGAATAGAGTGAATTGGATCGATGTGGTATACCGGGGTTGACGTGCTGTCAGTGGATTGAATCAGGTCATGTGAAGCGTCTGGGGTAAACCATGGAAAGCTGTGTAGGTATGTATATTTGCGTGTGTGGACGTGTATGTATATACATGTGTATGGGGGTGGGTTGGGCCATTTCTTTCGTCTGTTTCCTTTCGCTACCTCGCAAACGCGGGAGACATATATATATATATATATATATATATATATATATCATGAATGACTCGGCAATCAGATTTCGTCTTTGACAGAAAGGTTAAAGATAACTTTCATTATATCCACATAAATGCAAATTTGACCTGATTCAGAAGTACTACATGAGAGTCCTTACACATAAAGAAGCATTAGAGGAACCCCATATTTCCAGCGATCGCATTTCCTGAGGTGAATTATTAAGTCAGTCTAATTGTTCAGTTTTAACTGATTAATCATAATTAACTAGTTTAGATAAAATGTGACTCTTGCAACAAATGTAACTTACATTCACAAGTGTTTTATAAACCATGAAATGTTGAAATGAGACCAGTGAATGAATATAATCAATGCGACTTTTTTTGTAACTAGAACAGACTTCTTACCTTGCTTTCTGACCTACCTGATATTTTCTGATATATCGGTAAATGTATAATATACCTGAAGTGAGGGACAAAATTCCAATTCATGAATATTATTCTAATTTCTCTCTAAGCTTTTTGGCGAATTCTCAAAAAACAAAACAAAAAAAACGAATACATTGCTTCATGGGAAGTTAATGTTTGTACTGAGCATTAGTTGATGTATGAGACATCCATCCACCTGATCTATCAGTAACTCAACATATTCAGTTTAGTCATCAATCTCAGTCTGGGTAAATTAGCAAATCTTCTAATTACATTTCATTACTAACTCATTCAGTAAGAAAAAGGTAATTCGTTGCTTACTAATCAACATGAATCTCACATAGCAAATAGATATACATAGAAAGCAAGAATACTAAAAGAAATATAATTTAATGCATTACTGATTAGCTGTAATGTGAATTTAATTTCTATTTCCTTTTGTGTCTATGGTTCTGGAGATCGAAGATGAAAGGCGAACTATCTAATGTGTGATTACTAGAAGTGCCAACCTTAGTGTTAAGTTGGTACTAGAGTCTTTCATCTCAACATTTTATGTATGTAATGGCATCCAGATTGTCTCATGTCCTTCTAATGTGATTAACACTGCTTTTGAACCCTCGAGGCAGCAAGATATTTGTAATTGTTAAAGAAATTATCAAAATATTGTAAACTGATGATGCACTCTTTCTGTGTCTCTTACATATCATTAGGCAGTCTTTATGAATACTGAAACATATGCATGTATTATCAATTAATGACTAATGGTGAAGATATAGATTCTACTTTTTCTAGTAGAAGTTATAAATCACGGGTTATGTATAAAGATATTGTGGTAATAACTTAGTTACTCAGGGGAACTCTCGACAGTATATCTTTAAGTTCCTTCTGCCTCCTCCCTATTACTATACCTCCTTCCTATGCGCTATACTTCCTCCCAGTAAGCTATACTCTCTCCATGCACGCCATAGCTCCTCCCTATGTGCTCTACCTCCTCCCTATACGCTATATCTTCTACTATACCCTATAACTACTCTCCTCTCTCTCATCTGAACTAGCAAACCCAATCCTTCATGAAACTTTCCCTCTCTCTTTGGAATACAGCCTTTGACTCCCACTGCTCTTCCTCCCCTGTTGCGTATTGTATTTTTCCAGAACCTAACCAATTCCCGGCCCCATGCACTCCCTGTGGTGCGTTTCAGATGTGCAGATTCCTGCTTTGTTTCTGTACATACTCCTGCCTACATATAAGCTTCGAGCCTCCTTTATCCTGTATATACCTTGCCTATATGTAAGCCTCCAGACTCCCTTGATCCTGTATTCACCTTGCCTACATGTAAGCTTTCAGCCTACCTTGATCTAGATATAATTTACCTATGTAGAAGGTTCCATTCTTCCTTGATTCAGTATATATCATGCCTACATATAAGATTTTAGCCTCCCTTGATCCAGATACAGTTTGTCTGCATATAAACTTCCAGCCTCCCTTGTTCCTGTATACACCTTGCCTGCATATAGGCTTCCAGTCTCCTTCGATTCAGTATATATCTTGCCCGTGTATAAGATTCCATCCCTCCCTCCCCCTCCCCCACCTTTTTCAGTGTACAACTTTGCATAGATATAAACTTTCAGCTTCCTTTTGTTCCAAAGTAACCAGCGCTTACAAAAATGTCAGAAGTTTCCAGCTTCCCTTATTCCATAATACATCCTTCCTGGATCATTAGTCTCCTGATTTCCTTGTTACAAAACTCATCCTTACCTGTAAACGTACATGTTCCTTTCTTATTCGTATACTTTCCCAAACCTATACATAAACATTTTACCTTCCTTACTCTTGTACATATCCCACAACCTATATAACGTCTCGTGCCTCCCCTGCTCATATATACATATTTCAACCAAATTGTAATCCTCCTATCTATATTGTTCCAAGGAACACTTTTACGTATTGTGTATAACTTTTTTTTTTAAGTTAGGGGCTCAAGTGACGGATGATACTCTACAACAAGGCTGTGCTCGAGTTGAAATATAAGAACGTTGATGAAAGGGAAAATGAAGAGATGAGGAAAGAAATCGCGAATTTTGGAGGAAGTAAAATACTTGTCTTTAAAAAGTTTCAGGTTTAGGGAAAGGAACAGTTATCAGAACAACTCACCCTTGAGCTGCCAACGGCCGCACAGTAATCATGTGACGCAGCAACTTACCGAGTATTGTTAGCTAATAGCGGGAGCACACAAGCAGCCAGCTCTCAGGAGCTAAAACCAAATTGATACCTATACAGGAGAGAAAGTGAACTAACACTGAGGAGTTAACTTGGAAGAATTGACGTCAGACCGCTTTCGACTTAACTTTGTCAAGTAAGGATGCAGACCTAGAACCACCTCAGATGTGAGAGCAGTGATCCATACAAAGACGAATCAGTCCTTTATATAAACGGAGCAGCTGCTCGGAACACAAAATTTCGACCTCTAAACAGAACTCCCAGTTTCTTAAAGGTAAACTCAGCTATTTTTGTAATATTAGCTTTCCAAGATACTGTGGATGTTACAGTAATGCCAAGTATGTTCAGTGAGTCAAAAGGTGGAATTACAGATTCGTCAAAGGAGAGAGGAAAATTCTGAGGAATTTTGAGGGACACCACGGTTGATGGAGAAAGAGAGAGGGGCTGATCCATCAATAACCACAGAGATAATTCGGAAAGAGAGGAAGCTAGAGAGAGCTTAAAGATGTATTCCTTGCTCCAGTATACACAAAAACGTCTGTGATTTCCCTGGTACTGACAATGACGCAGTCTTGGAGCTGCATGCTCTCCTGGGAATGGGTTTCTGGAGTACCTCCAGGACCTGAGACTCTCAAGAAAGGGGTCCTGGGGCAACAAGAGATGACTTGTTAAATAAACAAGCAAAAGTTGGTAAAAAGATATACACATACATGATTTCTGCTTACATCGTTTACATAGATGTTTATACACATGACTATCTTGACTTCTTCCTAGATTGTTTATGAACAAACCCTTACTTTCATGTGTTTATCTTATCGTATATCTATGTCTATCCTTACTTACATACGAGTATATGCCACCTGATATGGCTTTGTTTTTATCTACATACTTCCCTGAATATGTTCCTTCGGTTGTTATATTCCTTTCTACCAAGAACTACCATTTTCAGTGTATATCTTTTGTATGTGATACGTACTTCCTGTATGCTTGTGTCAAACTCACAAAGAGTCCTTCCTCTCCACGTTTGTTTCCTCATATATGTTCTGCCGTATCGATTAGGCTTTTATGTCTGTGTGTCTGTACAACCAACTCGAGGTGTACCTCATATCTCACTGTTTCTCATGACGCATTTACATACGCATGCACCATTTACTGGGTGGTTGCTTGATTATTTAGGATTTCAACTTGTCGACAACCATGCATATTGAGGCCGTCAGCTTCAAGTTATAATAGCCAGTCGTATAATCCTGGAAACCTTCATTCGGCGTTTTAAGAAATTTTCAGACCATACACGTTTTCCATGCATATATGGGCCTTGACCATTCACTTCTCACTGGACATGCTCATAACTTTGGCGTCCGCATTTGTCTCTTCCTGATCTTTTCCCTCTACCTTAGGCTGCCTTCATCTTCATGCTTTTCCTTTGCAGTATTTTCCCTTTCTTAATTCATCTCACCCGTAAGCCTATATATTCCTTCCCTGAATCCAGTTTTATAAGTACTCTTCTCTTATACACACCCGGGACATGACCACCCGTGGATATACAGGTAATAACCTTATCTTGACAATCTTCAAAATACATTGAACTAATCTTGCATTGCTCATATATATATATATATATATATATATATATATATATATATATATATATATATATATATATATATATATATATATATATATATATATATATATATATATATATATATATATATATATATATATATATATATATATATATATATATATATATATATATATATATATATATATATATATATATATATATATATATATATAGATATATATGGTCACATGGAGAGAATGAGTGAGGAAAGATTGACCAAGAGGATATATGTGTCAGAGGTGGTGGGAACGAGGAGAAGTGGGAGACCAAATTGGAGGTGGAAAGATGGAGTGAAAAAGATTTTGAGTGATCGGGGCCTGAACATGTAGGAGGGTGAAAGGCGTGCAAGGAATAGAGTGAATTGGAACGATGTGGTATACCGGGGTCGACGTGCTGTCAATGGATTGAACCAGGGCATGTGAAGCGTCTGGGGTAAACCATGGAAAGTTCTGTAGGGCCTTGATGTGGAAAGGGAGCTGTGGTTTCGGTGCATTATTACATGACAGCTAGAGACTGAGTGTGAACAAATGTAGCCTTTGTTGTCTTTTCCTAGCGCTACCTCGCACACATGAGGGGGGAGGGGGTTGTTTTTCCATGTGTGGCGGGGTGGCGATGGGAATAAATAAAGGCAGACAGTATGAATTATGTACATGTGTATATATGTATATGTCTGTGTGTGTATATATATGTGTACATTGAGATGTATAGGTATGCATATTTGCGTGTGTGGACGTGTATGTATATACATGTGTATGTGGGTGGGTTGGGCCATTCTTTCGTCTGTTTCCTTGCGCTACCTCGCTAATGCGGGAGACAGCGACAAAGCAAAATAAATAGATAAATAAATACATACATATATATATATATATATATATATATATATATATATATATATATATATATATATATATATATATATATATATATTTTTTTTTTTGTCGCTGTCTCCCGCGTTTGCGAGACAGACGAAAGAAATGGCCCAACCCACCCCCATACACATGTATATACATACACGTCCACACACGCAAATATACATACCTACACAGCTTTCCATGGTTTCCCCCAGACGCTTCACATGCCCTGATTCAATCCACTGACAGCACGTCAACCCCGGTATACCACATCGATCCAATTCACTCTATTCCTTGCCCTCCTTTCACCCTCCTGCATGTTCAGGCCCCGATCACACAAAATCTTTTTCACTCCATCTTTCCACCTCCAATTTGGTCTCCCACTTCTCCTCGTTCCCTCCACCTCCGACACATATATCCTCTTGGTCAATCTTTCCTCACTCATTCTCTCCATGTGCCCAAACCATTTCAAAACACCCTCTTCTGCTCTCTCAACCACGCTCTTTTTATTTCCACACATCTCTCTTACGCTTACGTTACTTACTCGATCAAACCACCTCACACCACACATTGTCCTCAAACATCTCATTTCCAGCACTTCCATCCTCCTGCGCACAACTCTATCCATAGCCCACGCCTCGCAACCATACAACATTGTTGGAACCACTATTCCTTCAAACATGCCCATTTTTGCTTTCCGAGATAATGTTCTCGACTTCCACACATTCTTCAAGGCTCCCAGGATTTTCGCCCCCTCCCCCACCCTATGATCCACTTCCGCCTCCATAGTTCCAACCGCTGCCAGATCCACTCCCAGATATCTAAAACACTTTACTTCCTCCAGTTTTTCTCCATTCAAACTAACCTCCCAATTGACATGACCCTCAACCCTACTGTACCTAATAACCTTGCTCTTATTCACATTTACTCTTAACTTTCTTCTTTCACACACTTTACCAAACTCAGTCACCAGCTTCTGCAGTTTCTCACATGAATCAGCCACCAGCGCTGTATCATCAGCGAACAACTTCTGACTCACTTCCCAAGCTCTCTCATCCCCAACAGACTTCATACTTGCCCCTCTTTCCAAAACTCTTGCATTCACCTCCCTAACAACCCCATCCATAAACAAATTAAACAACCATGGAGACATCACACACCCCTGCCGCAAACCTACATTCACTGAGAACCAATCACTTTCTTCTCTTCCTACACGTACACATGCCTTACATCCTCGATAAAAACTTTTCACTGCTTCTAACAACTTGCCTCCCACACCATATATTCTTAATACCTTCCACAGAGCATCTCTATCAACTCTATCATATGCCTTCTCCAGATCCATAAATGCTACATACAAATCCATTTGCTTTTCTAAGTATTTCTCACATACATTCTTCAAAGCAAACACCTGATCCACACATCCTCTACCACTTCTGAAACCACACTGCTCTTCCCCAATCTGATGCTCTGTACATGCCTTAACCCTCTCAATCAATACCCTCCCATATAATTTACCAGGAATACTCAACAAACTTATACCTCTGAAATTTGAGCACTCACTCTTATCCCCTTCGCCTTTGTACAATGGCACTATGCACGCATTCCGCCAATCCTCAGGCACCTCACCATGAGTCATACATACATTAAATAACCTTACCAACCAGTCAATAATACAGTCATCCCCTTTTTTAATAAATTCCACTGCAATACCATCCAAACCTGCTGCCTTGCTGCCTTTCATCTTCCGCAAAGCTTTTACTACCTCTTCTCTGCTTACCAAATCATTTTCCCTAACCCTCTCACTTTGCACCCCACCTCGACCAAAACACCCTATATCTATATATATATATATATATATATATATATATATATATATATATATATATATATATATATATATATATATATATATATATATATATATATATATATATATATATATATATATATATATATATATATATTCTAATCATATATGATGCAACCTTTGCATGGCTCTCTGCGTGTGTGGATGTTGTGATAATAATTCACTTAGCTTTATCACTCCTGTATATCTAAATCCTCTTTCTGCAACGCTCACGCACACATACCTGCTCAGTCTACATAAAGCCACCTTGCATGCTTCTCAGCGTGTGTGGATGTCCTGATCTTACTTACTCAGGCAAACGACGTAAATCTTGCCACAGTCGCATGGGAGTCTTTTTCCCTTGTCTCTAGAAGCTCCAACAAATTTTGAAATGTTTGTTTTACTCCTCTATACTCTCATTCTTAGCAAATTGGAACGCTAATTTTTATACTACAGGAAACGGCGATCAAGTATGATAGGCACACAAACACACACACACACACACACACACACACACACACACATATACATATGTATATATATTTTTTTTTTTTTTTTTTTTTATACTTTGTCGCTGTCTCCCGCGTTTGCGAGGTAGCGCAAGGAAACAGACGAAAGAAATGGCCCAACCCCCCCCCCCCATACACACGCACATACACACGTCCACACACGCAAATATACACACCTACACAGCTTTCCATGGTTTACCCCAGACGCTTCACATGCCTTGCTTCAATCCACTGACAGCACGTCAACCCCTGTATACCACATGACTCCAATTCACTCTATTTCTTGCCCTCCTTTCACCCTCCTGCATGTTCAGGCCCCGATCACACAAAATCTTTTTCACTCCATCTTTCCACCTCCAATTTGGTCTCCCTCTTCTCCTCGTTCCCTCCACCTCCGACACATATATCCTCTTGGTCAATCTCTCCTCACTCATTCTCTCCATGTGCCCAAACCATTTCAAAACACCCTCTTCTGCTCTCTCAACCACGCTCTTTTTATTTCCACACATCTCTCTTACCCTTACGTTACTTACTCGATCAAACCACCTCACACCACACATTGTCCTCAAACATCTCATTTCCAGCACATCCATCCTCCTGCGCACATCTCTATCCATAGCCCACGCCTCGCAACCATACAACATTGTTGGAACCACTATTCCCTCAAACATACCCATTTTTGCTTTCCGAGATAATGTTCTCGACTTCCACACATTTTTCAAGGCTCCCAAAATTTTCGCCCCCTCCCCCACCCTATGATCCACTTCCGCTTCCATGGTTCCATCCGCTGACAGATCCACTCCCAGATATCTAAAACACTTCACTTCCTCCAGTTTTTCTCCATTCAAACTCACCTCCCAATTGACTTGACCCTCACCCCTACTGTACCTAATAACCTTGCTCTTATTCACATTTACTCTCAACTTTCTTCTTCCACACACTTTACCAAACTCAGTCACCAGCTTCTGCAGTTTCTCACATGAATCAGCCACCAGCGCTGTATCATCAGCGAACAACAACTGACTCACTTCCCAAGCTCTCTCATCCCCAACAGACTTCATACTTGCCCCTCTTTCCAGGACTCTTGCATTTACCTCCCTTACAACCCCATCCATATATATATATATATATATATATATATATATATATATATATATATATATATATATATATATATATATATATATATATATATATATATATATATATATATATATATATCTTTCTTTTCTTTCTTTTAAACTATTTGCCATTTCCCGTGTTAGCGAGGTAGCGTTAAAAACAGAGGACTGGGCTATTTTTGGAATATCCTCACCTGGCCCCCTCTGTTCCTTCTTTTGGAAAAAAAAAAAAAAACGAGAGGGGAGGATTTCCAGCCCCCCGCTCCCTCCCCTTTAAGTCGCTTTCTACGACACGCAGGGAATACGTGGGAAGTGTTCTTAATCCCCTATCCCCAGGGATGATATAAATATATATATATATATATATATATATATATGAAATGGAAACCCCCTCCCGCCACATGTGCACGAGGTAGCGCTAGGAAAAGACAACGAAGGCCACATTCGTTCACACTCAGTCTCTAGCTGTAATGTATAATGCACCGAAACCACATCCCGCTTTCCACATCCAGTCCCTACAGAACCTTCCATGGTTTACCCCAGACGCTTCACATGCCCTGGTTCAATCCGCTGACAGCACGTCGACCCCGGTATACCACATCATTCCAATTCACTCTATTCCTTGCCCCCGATCATTCAAAATCTTTTTCACTCCATCTTTCCACCTCCAATTTGGTCTCCCACTTCTCCTCGTTCCCTCCACCTATGACATATATATCCTCTTGGTCAATCTTTCCTTGCTCATTCTCTCCATGTGACCAAACCATATCAAAACACCCTCTTCTGCTCTCTCAACCACAATCTTTTTATTACCCTTTCATTACTTATTCGATCAAACCACCTAACACCACATATTGTCCTCAAACATCTCATCTCCAGCACATCCACCCTCCTCCGCACAACTCTACCTAGAGCCCACGCCTCGCAACAATATAACATTGTTGGAACCACTATTCCTTCAAACATACCCATTTTTCCTTTCCAAGATAAAGTTGTCGACTTCCACACATTTTTCAAAGCTCCTAGAACTTTCGCTCCCTTCCCCACCCTATGATTCACTTCCGCTTCCATGGTTCCATCCGCTGCTAAATCCACTCCCATATATCTAAAACACTTCACTTCCTCCAGTCTTTCTCCATTCAAACTTACCTCCCAGTTGACTTGTCACTTAACCCTACTGTACCTAATAACCTTGCTCTTATTCACATTTACTCTCAACTTTCTTCTTTCACACACTTTACCAAACTCAGTCACCAGCTTCTGCAGTTTCTCTCCCGAATCAGCCACTACCGCTGTATCATCAGCGAACAACAACTGATTCACTTCCCAAGCTCTCTCATCCACAAGAGACTGCATACTTGCCCCTCTTTCCAAAACTCTCGCATTTATCTACCTCACAACCCCATCCATAAACAAATTAAACAACCATGGAGACATCACGCACCCTTGCCGTAAACTAACATTCACTGAGAACCAATCACTTTCCTCTCTTCCTACACGTAGACATGCCTTACATCCTCGATAAAAACTTTTCACTGCTTCTAACAACTTATCTCCCACACTATATATTCTTACCTCCCACATATATTCTTACCTCCCACACCACAGAGCATCTCTATCAACTCTATCATATGCCTTCTTCAGATCCATAAATGCTACATACAAATCCATTTGCTTTTCTAAGTATTTATCACATACATTTTTCAAAGCAAACACCTGATCCACACATCCTCTATCACTTCTGAAACCACACTGCTCTTCCCCAATCTGATGCTCTGTACATGCCTTCACCCTCTCAATCAATACCCTCCCATATCATTTCCTAGGAATACTCAACAAACTTATACCTCTGTAATTTGAGCACTCACTCTTATCCCCTTTGCCTTTGCATAATGGCACTATGCAATGATTCCGCCAGTCCTCAGGTACCTCACCATGAGTCATACATACACTAAATATCCTTACCAACTAGTTAACAATACAGTCACCGACTTTTTTGTTAAATTCCACTGCAATACCATCCAATCCCGCTGCCTTGCCGGCTTTCATCTTCCGCAAAGCTTTTCCTACCTCTTCTATGTTTACCTAATCATTCTACCTAACCTTCTCACTTTGCACACCACCTCTACCAAAACACCTGTCTGCCACTATATATTATCAAACACATTCAATAAACCTTCAAAATACTCACTCCTTCTCCTTCTCACATCACCACTACTTGTTATCACCTCCACACACACACATACACACACACACACATATTTTCTTTTTTCTTTTTTCTTTGTCGCTGTCTCCCGCGTTTGCGAGGTAGCGCAAGGAAACAGACGAAAGAAATGGCCCAACCCACCCCCATAAACATGCATATACATACACGTCCACTCACGCAAATATACATACCTACACAGCTTTCCATGGTTTACCCCATACGCTTCACATAACCTGATTCAATCCACTGACAGCACGTCAACCCCGGTATAACACATCGATCCAATTCACTCTATTCCTTGCCCTCCTTTCACCCTCCTGCATGTTCAGGCCCCGATCACACAAAATCTTTTTCACTCCATCTTTCCACCTCCAATTTGGTCCCCACTTCTCCTCGTTCCCTCCACCTCCGACACATATATCCTCTTGGTCAATCTTTCCTCACTCATTCTCTCCATGTGCCCAAACCATTTCAAAACACCCTCATCTGCTCTCTCAACCACGCTCTTTTTATTTCCACACATCTCTCTTACCCTTACGTTACTTACTCGATCAAACCACCTCACACCACACATTGTCCTCAAACATCTCATTTCCAGCACATCCATCCTCCTGCGCACAACTCTATCCATAGCCCACGTCTCGCAACCATACAACATTGTTGGAACCACTATTCCTTCAAACATACCCATTTTTGTTTTCCGAGATAATGTTCTCGACTTCCACACATTCTTCAAGGCTCCCAGGATTTTCGCCCCCTCCCCCACCCTATGATCCACTTCCGCTTCCATGGTTCCATCCGCTGCCAGATCCACTCCCAGATATCTAAAACACTTTACTTCCTCCAGTTTTTCTCCATTCAAACATACCTCTCAGTTGACTTGACCCTCAACCCTACTGTACCTAATAACCTTGCTCTTATTCACATTTACTCTTAACTTTCTTCTTTCACACACTTTACCAAACTCAGTCACCAGCTTCTTCAGTTTTCACTTCCCAAGCTCTCTCATCCACAACAGACTTCATACTTGCCCCTCTTTCCAAAACTCTTGCATTCACCTCCCTAACAACCCCATCCATAAACAAATTAAACAGCTATGGAGACATCACACACCCCTGCCGCAAACCTACATTCACTGAGAACCAATCACTCTCCTCTCTTCCTACACGTACACATGCCTTACATCCTCGATAAAAACTTTTCACTGCTTCTAACAACTTGCCTCCCACACCCTATATTCTTAATACCTTCCACAGAGCATCTCTATCAACCCTATCATATGCCTTCTCCAGATCCATAAATGCTACATACAAATCCATTTGCTTTTCTAAGTATTTCTCACATACATTCTTCAAAGCAAACACCTGATCCACACATCCTCTACCACTTCTGAAACCACACTGCTCTTCCCCAATCTGATCCTCTGTACATGCCTTCACCCTCTTAATCAATATCCCCCCATATGATTTACCAGGAATACTCAACAAACTTATACCTCTGAAATTTGAGCACTCACTCTTATCCCCTTTGCCTTTGTACAATGGCACTATGCACGCATTCCGCCAATCCTCAGGCACCTCACCATGAGTCATACATACATTAAATAACCTTACCAACCAGTCAATTATACAGTCACCCCCTTTTTTAATGAATTCCACTGCAATACCATCCAAACCTGCTGCCTTGCCGGCTTTCATCTTCCGCAAAGCTTTTACTACCTCTTCTCTGTTTACCAAATCATTTTCCCTAACCCTCTCACTTTGAACACCACCTCGACCAAAACACCTTATATCTGCCACTCTATCATCAAACACATTCAAGAAACCCTCAAAATACTCACTCCATCTCTTTCTCACATCACCACTACTTGTTATCACCTCCCCATTTGCGCCCTTCACTGAAGTTTCCATTTGCTCCCTTGTCTTACGCACTTTATTTACCTCCTTCCAGAACATCTTTTTATTCTCCCTAAAATTTAATGATACTCTCTCACCCCAACTCTCATTTGCCCTCTTTTTCACCTCTTGCACCTTTCTCTTGACCTCCTGTCTCTTTCTTTTATACATCTCCCACTCAATTGCATTTTGTCCCTGCAAAAATCGTCCAAATGCCTCTCTCTTCTCTTTCACTAATAATCTTACTTCTTCATCCCACCACTCACTACCCTTTCTAATCAAACCACCTCCCACTCTTCTCATGCCACAAGCATCTTTTGCGTAATCCATCACTGATTCCCTAAATAAATCCCATTCCTCCCCCACTCCCCTTACTTCCATTGTTCTCACCTTTTTCCATTCTGTACTCAGTCTCTCCTGGTACTTCCTCACACAAGTCTCCTTCCCAAGCTCACTTACTCTCACTACCCTCTTCACCCCAACATTCACTCTTCTTTTCTGAAAACCCATACAAATCTTCACCTTCGCCTCCACAAGATAATGATCAGACATCCCTCCAGTTGCACCTCTCAGCACATTAACATCCAAAAGTCTCTCTTTCGCGCGCCTGTCAATTAACACGTAATCCAATAACACACACACACACACACACATATATATATATATATATATATATATATATATATATATATATATATATATATATATATATATATATATATATATATATATTTTTTTTTTTTTTTTTTTTTGCTTTGTCGCTGTCTCCCGCGTTTGCGAGGTAGCGCAAGGAAACAGACGAAAGAAATGGCCCAACCCACCACCATACACATGCCTTGATTCAATCCACTGACAGCACGTCAACCCCGGTATACCACATCGCTCCAATTCACTCTATTCTTTGCCCTCCTTTCACCCTCCTGCATGTTCAGGCCCCGATCACACAAAATCTTTTTCACTCCATCTTTCCACCTCCAATTTGGTCTCCCTCTTCTCCTCGTTCCCTCCACCTCCGACACATATATCCTCTTGGTCAATCTTTCCTCACTCATTCTCTCCATGTGCCCAAGCCACTTCAAAACACCCTCTTCTGCTCTCTCAACCACGCTCTTTTTATTTCCACACATCTCTCTTACCCTTACGTTACTTACTCGATCAAACCACCTCACACCACACATGTTCTCGACTGGAAACATGGATGGAAACTCGGATGGAAACATGGAAGCGGAAGTGGATCATAGGGTGGGGGAGGGGGCGAAAATTCTGGGAGCCTTGAAGAATGTGTGGAAGTCGAGAACATTATCTCGGAAAGCAAAAATGGGTATGTTTGAAGGAATAGTGGTTCCAACAATGTTGTATGGTTGCGAGGCGTGGACTATCGATAGAGTTGTGCGCAGGAGGATGGATGTGCTGGAAATGAGATGTTTGAGGACAATGTGTGGTGTGAGGTGGTTTGATCGAGTAAGTAACGTAAGGGTAAGAGAGATGTGTGGAAATAAAAAGAGCGTGGTTGAGAGAGCAGAAGAGGGTGTTTTGAAATGGTTTGGTCACATGGAGAGAATGAGTGAGGAAAGATTGACCAAGAGGATATATGTATCGGAGGTGGAGGGAACGAGGAGAAGAGGGAGACCAAATTGGAGGTGGAAAGATGGAGTGAAAAAGATTTTGTGTGATCGGGGCCTGAACATGCAGGAGGGTGAAAGGAGGGCAAAGGAATAGAGTGAATTGGAGCGATGTGGTATACCGGGGTTGACGTGCTGTCAGTGGATTGAATCAAGGCATGTGAAGCGTCTGGGGTAAACCATGGAAAGCTGTGTAGGTATGTATATTTGCGTGCGTGGACGTATGTATATACATGTGTATGGGGGTGGGTTGGGCCATTTCTTTCGTCTGACTCCCTGCGCTACCTCGCAAACGCGGGAGACAGCGACAAAAAAAAAAATATATATGGAGTCCAAAATTCTTATATATGTATGTGTTGTTGCCGAAGCAACTAAGGGCCCCGTCCAGGGTTCGAGTCCTACCCGTTGTGCGGTGAGTTGGTGGGTGAGTTAATGGGTAAACTGTTGTTTGGTGCTGGTGAAGTCATGGGCACTGTGAGATGTGGGGTTAGATAGGGTGCAGGAAGTAGGTGACGTGTCGGGGTAAGTGAGAAGTGAGATTAGATGTAAGGAAATGGTGAGGGCACTGGAGGATGGGAATAAGGGAGGGGATAGTAAAGAGTAAAGAGGAAAAAGGGTTAAGGTAGGACATGAAGTAAGGTATGGTAGGGCAGAGGAGTAAGTGGCAAGAATAAGATGGTGAGACAAGAGAAAAGGAAGTCTCAAGAAGTAGGGGGTAATGGTAGGGAGGTAGAGAGAGATGTAGGGGGGATGGGTAAGTAGGGGTTGTGGAGGAGGGTTGAGGGCTTCAAGATGGTCCTGAGGGCCTGAGGGTCAGGAGGTGGGCCAATGGCCGAGTCTTGTCACCGGTGAGGGGCGCCCCGGGGGGTCCCTTCCCTCCCCAGTGTCGTCCCCTCATAAGTCTGCTGCTCCTCTCCTGTCCCACGTTCTCCTTATCTCTGTTCCTTCTCTTCCCGTCACTCTCCCGACCACCTCTTCTTTTTTTTCTAATTAGATGTTTCATACGGGAAAAAGTGAAGACAGAAAAAGGAAAGATAAAGTGGAGAAGCAGATGACATTTGTTGAGAATAAAGACGTAATGCGGGATTATTGTCGTGTGTAACTGGCTTGGTGGATACATATTTGTTCTTTGTATTAATCTACTTCCGGCAGACTAGGGGAATCTTTGATTTAGTTGGTTTTTGAAATACATGTAGTGTTGTTGTGATGGAATGGAAAGGAAAGAAACTTATTTGTCATTGTGTATACCCATGGCTGACTGATGATTCTCCTTGGGCTTTATGACTTCGTGGAATTAATGTTTGTTCTTGTCGTACTGTTATCGATATCTTGACTAATTATTTTATTCACATCATCTATGGTGTCTTGTTCCTACTACCTTTTTGTGGCTCTTCTCTTAAGCATGTAGTGATCGATTTTATGGTAAGCCGTACAAGGATGTCTTTCTTAGTTTCAATGTTTGGGTACTTTTCACAAGAAACAAATTGATGTGCCAAATTTTCTACCCTTGTAGTATTAGCATGCATGGCTTAGAGGCCAGGTGAGTGGGAAGTGGGGAGTAGTTTCACTCTGAGAAGGTCATGGTCTGAAGGCGATAGCGTTTTTGCCTCAGCAAGAATTGCCAGAGTCTATACAAGCCCGTCAAGCAGAGGTGCCAGAGTCTGTACAAGCTCGTGAAGACTGCTTTATGGTGTGGGATCCCCTTAGTAAACATTTCTACTATTCAGCCTCGTGTTTTCAGTGTGTGAGTGAGCATCGAATACCTGTTTTACTGTTTTATTTCTTCTATTCAGTTAATCTCATTCTTATTCCTCTATCTGTCTCGTCCATATCTCCTGTCCCTTTTGTTCTTTTCCTTAATTGGTTGGTTAGATGAGGCAAAGGGTAAGAGCTAGACATTAAAGGAGAGTTGAGATATGAAAGATAATCACAGAGATTACAGGTGTATGATGTAGGAGTCCCTTTCTGTTCCGTCCACCCTTTTCATCCTCCCCACCATCTCCGTCTCGTCCTTCCCTTTGGTTACTTTCCCATCTCCTTACCTCAACCACCTCCTTTCTTTCGTCTTTCTTTCTCCTGTCCATTGTTTTTCCCGCTTGTTCCATCCTCTTGGTTCTTCTCCCTGTCCCATTCCCGTCTTATATGTTTCCTATCTGTCTTCTTTTTGTTTCTCCTGCATGCCCCCGTCCCTCCTTTCTTTCCCTTCCATCTTCTTTCTTTTCCGTCCCCTCGTGCTCTGTCTCTCTCCCTTTCTGTTTCCATCCTTCATTGTCGCAGGCACTCTCTATTTCTGTCAATCCCGCCGCCAAGCCACTCTCCCATCATTTCATTTCTTTTTTTTTTGTGTGTTCTTTGTTTCTGTCACTCTTCCGTCGTCCCCTCTTCCCTTCTGTCAGTTTGTCTCCCCGACATCTATTTCCTCCTGTCTGTCCAGTCTCTCGACCCATCATCCCTCTCCTCCTCGTCCCCCTATCCACTAGTTTCCTTACTATGTTGTCGCGCTCCCATGTATCGCCACTGCCACTATCACTCCTCCATCCCTTAGACTTTCATTCCTCTCTGCTGGACTGGTCCCCCGCCCACTAAACATGTTTTTCATACCGCATCTCATCACTCCTCCTCTCCATACACTGCCCTCTCTTCATTGTTCACCTCCGTCTCATGTTAACTTCCACCATACTTTTGAGACTCTCATCTCTCTCAAATATTATATTGTACGCTCTTACATCTTTAGGATCCATTAGTTCCATGGCGTGGGCATACACTACTCGTATGGTAAAGAGGGTTAAAAAACGCTGGCCATGTAAAATCTCAGTCGTTCTTATTATCTGTAGAAGTGATGAATTAAGAAAGATCTTGCTACAAAAAAAAATCTGTAAACTTTGCTTCAGATTTGGTTGCAGTGGCCTGCAAGATAGAAAGACTGTATGTAGCACGACGCACGTCACAACAACACGCTCTTTTCCTGATCCTTCAGTTGTTCTGAGCAGGTGTGAAATATAGAATCACAGAAAAAGTCTGTTAAAGATTTTGTATTATGTGGATTAATGTTTTACTGAACATATGATGTAACGGATCATGTCATATCTTTCGGCAATGTTTGTCATATTTTCAGGTAAACATAAAAAAAAAGAATTCAGATTATCTGATTACCATTTTTTTAAGATAACACTATGCAAAAAGAACTTGTTGAAACTTACTCCTATGACAATCATCTGCTTAAAAGAAGCTGCTTGATGAACAATGTTAATGTTGTTGCTTTAGCTCAGCACTCGTTCCTGCGGCTCTGGCTATAATGACCTTCTTCTGGTACCTGAACCACACCTAACTTGGGAGGATAAGTGATGCATTTGATGCAGGTTTCTTCATCCTGCTATTTGCGTATTTTCATAGAGCAAAGTTCTCTTTTAATTCTACCTTCATATTACTCATCTAATCGGTTGAACGCACGATTTTTATGTTAACTAACGCGACACGGGCAATTGAGGCCCTAATTAATGTCATTCCAGTAACGCTACATTTGTTTATATACCCACTGTACGATCAACCTCTAAAGTTGGATGAACAGCTGAGTTGAATGTGGATCGACTACCGCAACCAGTATTCGAACCATGCCCTCGACTCTGAGCGACCCTTGAATGCTTCATGGTTAGGAGTGCTAACCACTGCACCGCGGAAGTCAATGACATGACATCGTATTTGTCAGACATCGAATTTGCTTGACTTAGATTAGTAACCTAATCATTTTACTATTATTCGTTTAACTGAATAAGTTTTTCAAGATATTTCTTACATCTGTATTCTACAGGTGTCATCTCTGCTAAATTCATTTTCAGACCAGACTGAATGTTACATATGTGGTAATATATGTATTATAGTTCCTCCAGCTTCAAGTGGCAGATCATAGATGATGTGAACCTCTCTTGCAGTATTTAGTTACGTACACGAAAAGGGATACACATTTAAATGTTTAATGGCAGCTACGACCTACCTGGGCCTCCAACGTCGAACATACGTGCATGATGAGTACTGGCTTCTCTTGCTCAGACTTCACATCTCATGGTCACTACTCAATCCAGAACTGTCATTCACCTAGAATTGCTTCATTCTGTATCGCCTTCACATAAATGGACCTGTTCCAGGCCAGTAATTTGTGTCATGAATTTATAACGGCTTTTTCTAATTCATGATATTTTTCTACAGTTTATATGATATGATTAAGAGATGACTGGTAAATATACGAAAAGATTTTACATTGAAGCTAAGATAAAATTGAGTTTCTCAAGGTGAAGTTGGATTAGGTGCCGAAACAATTTTGTATAATGAAATCTCTAAGGATTGTGGGTTTTATCTTCATGCACAACAATGTGTTATCCCTGCATCATGAATATGAAGAGGAAACTTTATTCTCTCCGGTGGCTTTTCCAAAAACAATATAATGTAGAGGAAAAACAAGAAATCATTTCCAGGTGCCAGGATGAGCAAAAGCCACGGTGAGGTGGGGTGAGGTGGGGGTAGGGGGGTGGGGGTGGCTCCTTTATGACCATCTGGTCTTGGAGGAAAGAATCATCCCATAATGACTGTTAGCTCAGGTTATCCTTGGACATCAGTGAGTATCCGTCAGTCCTGTTTAGCAGGTCACTTGAGAATATTGTGGAAGAAAAGCGAGAAAACATGAAATAAAGTAAGACACCAGGGATACCCCCAGCAGAATTATGATAATACATTATATTATTAGTATTAGTATTATTATCATTATCATTATCATCATTATGATTACCATTATCATTGTTATTATTATCATTATAATTATTATGATTATCATAATTATCATTATCACTATCATTGTTATCATTATTATCATTATCATTATCATTATTATCATTATCATTATTATTATTATCATTATTATTATTATTATTATTATTATCATTATTATTATATTTTTTCTTTTTTTTTCAAACAATTTGCCATTTCCCGCGTTAGCGAGGTAGCGTTAAGAACAGAGGACTGGGCCTTTGGGGGAATATCCTCACCTGGCCACCTTCTCTGTTTCTTCTTTTCGAAAAAAAAATATATTATTATTATTATCTTCATTATTATTATTATTATTATTATCATTATTATTATTATTATTATTATTATTATTATTATTATTATTATTATCATTATTATTACTATTACTATTATTACTATTATCATTATCATTATTATTATCATTATTATTATTATTATTATTATTATTATTATTATTATTATTATTATTATTATTATTATTAATATTATTATCATTGTTATTATTATTATTATTATCATTATTATTATTATCATTATTATCATTATTATTACTATTATTATTATTGTCATATTTTATTATCATTCATTTTGCTTTGTCGCTGTCTCCCGCGTTAGCGAGGTAGCGCAAGGAAACAGACGAAAGAATGGTCCAACCCACCCACATACACATATATATAGATACACGTCCTCACACGCAAATATACATACCTATACATCTCAACGTATACATATATATACACACACAGACATATACATATATACACAGTTACATAATTCATACTGTTTGCCTTTATTCATTCCCATCGCCACCGCGCCACACATGAAATAACCCCCTCCCCCCTCATGTGCGCGAGGTAGCGCTAGGAAGACAACAAAGGCCACATTCGTTCACACTCAGTCTCTAGCTGTCATGTAATAATGCACCGAAACCACAGCTCCTTTCCATATCCAGGCCCCACACAACTTTCCATGGTTTACCCCAGACGCTTCACATGCCCTGGTTCAATCCACTAACAGCACGTCGACCCAGGTATACCACATCGTTCCAAATCACTCTTTTCCTTGCACGCCTTTCACCCTCCTGCATGTTCAGGCCCCGATCACTCAAAATCTTTTTCACTCCATCTTTCCACCTCCAATTTGGTCTCCCACTTCTCCTCGCTCCCTCCACCTCTGACACATATATCCTCTATGTCAATCTTTCCTCACTCATTCTCACCATATGACCAAACCATTTCAAAACACCCTCCTCTGCGCCCTCAACAACACTCTTTTTATTACCATACATCTCTCTCTTACCCTATTATTACTTACTCGATCAAACCACCTCACACCACATATTGTACTCAAACATCTCATTTCCACCACATCTACCCTCCTGCGCACAACGCTATCCATACCCCACGCCTTGCAACCATACAACATTGTTGGAACCACTATTCCTTCAAACATACCCATTTTTGCTTTCCGAGATAATGTTCTCGACTTCCACACGTTCTCCAAGGCTCCCAGAATTTTCGCCTCCTCCCCCACCCGATGATTCACTTCCGCTTCCATGGTTCCATCCGCTGCCAAATCCACTCCCAGATATCTAAAACACTTCACTTCCTCCAGTTTTTCTCCATTCAAACTTACCTCCCAGTTGACTTGGCCCTCAACCCTACTGTACCTAATAACCTTGCTCTTATTCACATTTACTCTCAACTTTCTTCTTTCACACACCTTAACAAACTCAGTCACCAGCTTCTACAGTTTCTCACATGAATCAGCCACCAGCGCTGCATCATCAACTGACTCACTTCCCAAGCTCTTTCATCCACAACAGACTGCATAATTGCCCCTCTTTCCAAAACTCTTGCGTTCACCTCCCTAACAACCCCATCCATAAACAAATTGAACAACCATGGAGACATCACACACCCCTGCCGCAAACCTACATTCACTGAGAACCAATCACTTTCCTCTCTTCCTACACGTACATGCCTTACATTCTCGATAAAAACTTTTCACTGCTACTAACAACCTGCCCCCGACACCATGTATTCTTAATACCTTCCACAAAGCATCTCTATCAACTCTATCATATGCCTTCTCCAGATCCATAAATGCTATATACAAATCCATTTGCTTTTCTAAGTATTTCTCACATACATTCTTCAAAGCAAACACCTGATCCACACATCCTCTGCCACTTCTGAAACCACACTGCTCTTCTCTAATCTGATGCTCTGTACATGCCTTTACCCTCTCAATCAATACCCTCCCATATAACTTCCCAGGAATACTCAACAAACTTATACCTCTGTAATTTGAGCACTCACTTTTGTCCCCTTTGCCTTTGTACAATGGCATTATGCAAGCTTTCCGCCAATCCTCAGGCACCTCACCATGAGTCATACATACATTAAGTAACCTTACCAACCA